>NC_041403.2:164966745-165266745 GCF_900747795.2 Erpetoichthys calabaricus | reverse complement strand
TGTCACCTCTCCTCTGTCTCCGGACCCTTACTGACACACCCCGTAAGTGCAGAAGTGGCGTGTGTGTGTGTGTGTGTGAGGGAGAGAGTGAGTGGGTGCTGTGATAGACTGGATTCCCATTCAGCACTGGTTCCTGCCGTGCACCTGAAGGTCTTAGCATAGGATCAGCAAACCACAACTCTGAACTGCACATTATGTCCTGTTAGAGGTGGACAGATGGCGTGGTGGTAGTGCTATTGCCTCGCAGTAAGGAGACCGTGGAGTTTGCATGTTCTCCCCGTCTCTGCTCCGGTTTCCTCCTTCTGTCCAAAGACATGCAGGTTAAGTGGACTGACAGCACTGAATTGGCCCCTGTGTGTGTTCGCCCTGTGATGGACTGGCACCCTGTCTACTGAGCTGTTTGTTCCTGCCCTTGCCAGCTGCGAGAGCCTCCAGCCCAAAGAACTTTGTTGTTTTCAAGTTATGACGTTTCACATTTTTACATATTACAGGGCCTGTCAGAAGCACTCTCTAGAAGTGACTGGACAAGCAAGGCAGAGGAAGAATAGAGTTTGGGTGGGGGGGTGTAATGGTGGGGTAGTCAGAAGCAGGTGGTCTCAGAAGGCTTGGATGGACATCCACAAACTGATAATTGGGGAGGGGGGGGGGGAAGAGGGGGTTGCCTTTGACTATTAAAAGGGAAAGTTAGGTATGAGATTATCCCAAGAAAAGAGTGTGGTTGTGTTGGCAGGGGGTTTGGGGGGTGACTGATGTAATAGGAAGTTTTAGAAAAGGCCGGCAGCTGAACAGAAGTGAATGGGAGGGGCTCAGGAACAGGAGTAGCTGAAAGTTTGTGTGCAACGGTAGGTTCAAAAAGGTGATGCTTGAGTGGCAGCAGAATGGGCGGGGTTAGATACTTGAGTGGCAGCAGGGTGGTCGTGGAAATATCATTGAGTGGTAGCAAACTGAGTTGTGCGAGATACTTGACTGGCAGCAGGATTGCAGAATAACATGCTTGAGTGGCAGCAGAATGGGCAGGGTAAGATGCTTGAATGGCAAGCAGGATGGACAGGGCTAGATCCTTGAGTGGCAGAAAAATGAATGCTGCTACATACTTGAGTGGCAGCGAGGAGGGACAAGCTGCTTGAATGGCAGTAGGGTGGCCATGGAAATATCATTGAGTGGCAGCAAACTGAGTGGTGCTAGATATTTGAGTGGCAGCAGGATGCGAGGGGTAAGATACGTGAATGGCAGCAGGATGGGCGAAGTAAAATGCTTGAGTGGCAGCAGGATGGGCGGGGTAAGATGCTTAAGTGGCAGCAGGATGGGCAGACCAAGATGCTTCAGTAAGTGCTGTCTGTCTGGCAGATGGAGATCATTTGAGAAAGCAAACAAGAGACCAGGGAGAAAACAAATATACCCAGGACTCCCACACACAGCCATTAGCACTTGATGCTGAAGTGTGTGATGGTGGATAACAGAAAGCAACGGAAATTGCTGACACTGACAACGCTAACATCGCGGACCACTGCATTACTCCCGAAATGTCGAGCTTCTGTCTTCAGTGCCCTTAAAGTAACTCGAGCGGCAGCGCTGGTCTGTGGCAGGGTGGCACTTTGCTTCACAGCCGTTTCAGCTTGCCACACAGATACCGGTGCGAAGTACGCGGAGGCGAGGCTTTTCTTTGTACGCTGATCTGTTTAAGATATGGATATCCATACTGATAGCATTCTCCACAGATAATTCATTCTGTATTCTTTAGTTCTTAAATTCGAGCACGGGCGGCATCTCCTAATTACCACGGGGTATTTCACACATTGCCCGCTAAGCCGCCTTTCTGTCACAGCCACTCTCCGCTACCTTTTATGGGTAGCATCAAGGGGCTTTCCACGCTCCAGAGGGCCATTCCAGATGAAACCGTCCACTAATTATGCACAAGGATAATAACTCATTAAAAAGTAGCATTTTTAGCTGAAGTCTGCACTTTTTAAGCTCTGTAAATTCTTTCGTCGGAATGTTTATTTCTAGGCAACTGCGGCTTAATGGAACAAGAAAAGGAGAATTGAACAAAAAACGCATTAGGGATTCTGCTTCTTCATTCCTTAGTAGAGCCGTGAAGAAATTGTGAAGGGAATTAATTTCCCGGAAGCCTGGCTCCTCTGTCTTTTTTTTTTTTTTTTAATAAGGTCCTAAGGGAGCTGGTGAGTGCGCGCGTAGCCGTCGACTGACCGCCGGGACTGCAGCGCGAGGAAGCCTGGAGCGCGCGTGCTCGTAAGTGTCTGCGTGCGTATGAGAGGGAGAAAGTGAGCGAGCACGAGTGTGCATCTATGACGGAGACGGAGAGCACAAGCATCGGTACGGCCGTGTGCGCGCTTTAACCCCCGCCGAAGAAGCGCAGCTGTCCGTTTCATACTAAGTGATGACCCCATTTGGGCAACTTTCTTTTATCAGCATCTCCCCCCCTTGACCCCTGACCTGTCTGTTAAGTGAGACACGGCAACCTGGCAACACAGACAATTAGTGGACTAAAGAGTATGGCGAGCGGCCCCCGCTCAGGCTTATTAGGGGCTCATTGGGACATCATTAGCGGCAGGGAGGAATGCTCGACCGCTGTTAGAAAAGAAGTGAGTTTCACCTACGTAAATGATAGCTCATCCTGGAGAACAAAATAAAACACAAATAAAATGAGTATGAGACGAAAAATAACGGCAACCCTTAAGGGTTGGGAATACCTGAGTGCACCTAATGGTCAGACCTTAACAGAAGCTTCGTTTGATCATAATAACACGTACAAAGAACCGACAACATTTTAGGCTCCCTTTAGCACATTAGTGGTCACTTACTGGTGTGTAACAGGACCTTAACAAAGGCATACTTGTGTTACAGCAAGCAGAAAAAGTATGCGAATCCTTTGGAAATAACTACATTTATGCAAAATCTGTCTTAAAATCTGGTCAGATCGTCATCAAAGTTATAATAATGAACAAACATAGTCTGGTTGAATTGTTCTTGTACATATTGAATACATCAGTCAGACAACTCACATTGTGTGAACCCATTGTGGAGTTAGCAAACCTGGAGTTCAAGCAATGAAACGAGACTGGAGGCATGGCTTAGAGCTACTTTGACCTATAAAAAGAAAACTCAAAACATTTTGAGTTTGTTATTCACAAGTGCACCCCACACATGAAAGAAATCTCAAAAGAACTAAGATCAAGAATTGTTGGTTTTCATAAAGCTGGAAATGGTTACAAAGGCATTTATCATTCCAACAGATGGCTCATCACAAACATTTGTAGGATTGTATTTTATTACTACACATATTTGTGATGCACCATCTGTTGGAATGATAAATGTAATGTATTTTAGTACTGCAAATGTTTGTGATGCGCCAACTGTGGGAAGGATAAATGCAATGCATTGTATTATAACAAATGTTTGTGATGCGCCAACTGTTGAAATGATACATGCAATGCATTTGCATTTTATTAGTACAAATGTTTGTGAGGTGCTATTTGTTGGAATGATACATGAAATGCATTGTATTACAACAAATGTTTGTGATGCACCATCTGTTGGAATGATACATGCAATGCTTTATATTACTAAAAATGTTTGTGATGCACCATCTGCTGGAATGATACATGCAATGCTTTATATTACTCGAAAAATATGTGATGTGCCATCTGTTGGGTTGATAAATTCATTGCAATGTATTACTACAAATGTTTGTGATGTTCTATCTGTTGGAATGATACATGAAATGCATTGTATTACTGCAACTGTGTGTGATGCTCCATCTGTTGGAATGATAAATTCAGTGCATTTCCATCCATTTTCCAACCCGCTGAATCTGAACACAGGGTCACGGGGGTCTGCTGGAGACAATCCCAGCCAACACAGGGCACAAGGCAGGAACCAATCCCGGGCAGGGTGCCAACCCACCGCAGGACACACACAAACACACCAAGCCAATTTAGAATCGCCAATCCACCTAACCAGCATGTCTTTGGACTGTGGGAGGAAACCGGAGCGCCCAGAGGAAACCCACTCAGACACAGGGAGAACATGCAAACTCCACGCAGGGAGGACCCGGAAAGCGAATTCAATGCATTTCATTACTGCAAATGTTTGTGATGCACCATCTGTTGGAATGATACATGCAATGCATTATATTACTAAAAATGTTTGTGATGCACCATCTGCTGGAATGATACATGCAATGCTTTATATAACTAGAAAAATTTGTGATGTGCCATCTGTTGGGTTGATAAATTCATTGCAATGTATTACTGAAAAGGTTTGTGATGCACCATCTGTTGGAATGATAAATGCAATGCATTGTATTACTACATGCATTGCAGCTAATACCATTATGATTTGAGAGAAGTAATTACATCAGTGCCATGGGACCGCCCCAGCCTTTAAAAGCATATGGTTCATTGAGGAAGTGTTCTTGGAAGGTTGAGTGTTTTTAATGAAGAATAATATCTAGCATATAGGTTGTATAGGTTAATCTTTTTATTTTTTTTTTAATTTAATGTCTACATTTTAAAATGCTGGGAAGCTGCCTAAGCCAGTCCTTGCTTGGTGGACATTATTATGACTTAGTGAATCTGATAAGAGGTTCTCTGATAAGTGCTGCGAATTGACAAGAGTGGACCTGCTGTGCAGGAAGACTTCACATTCCATAATACAAGTAAACGAGAAGCAGGTTTGAGAATGCAGTTTACGACTTAATTTCCTATTTGTCTTTTCTTTCCTGTGCTTCTAACACTACATTTGTGCATCCTTTGAAACTGAAGAAAATACAAGTGGAAGAGCTGGAAGGACATGACCAGGCCACAACTGAGTCTGCCTGACCAAGAGTTGTACCAAGAACGACAGGACAAATTTGAATTAAGAGTTGAGAGAAAGGCAAAGTGTCTCTGCCATTTTCCATCCTTAGAACAGGCCATTTCTGCTGCCCTATGCAGTTGGCATGCTGGATCAAGGGCCATACTGGCCCATTATCTTGTTGTAGGATGAAGCATCACCCAGTGAGTTTGGAGGCCTTAACTGGAACGTGAGCAGATCAGATGTTTCTACACACCTCAGAATTCATTGTGCCTTCACCAGTTCCACCATCAATGAAGATAAATGTGCCAGGACCAGTGACAGCCATACATACCCACACTGTAACACCCCCAGCACTGCCATGTTTAACAGATGAGGTGGTCTGCTTTGGCCCTTGGGCTGTTCCTTTAGGTCTCCACACTTTGCTCTCACCATCACTCTGATGAAGGTCATCTTTGTCTCGTCTGTCCACGTGACCTTTACCCAGAATTCTGCAGGCTCTCTGAAGTCCTTTTTCACAAACTGTAATCTGGCCGTCCTGTTTTTGAGGTCTCCATCTTGCAGTGTGTCCTCCTCTGTGTTTCTGTTCATGAAGTCTTCTGCTGATAGTTGTCTCTGACACACACACACACATCGGCCCCCTGAAGACTGTGTCTGGTCTGTCACACGATTGTTTGGGCCTTTTTCTTGACCATAGTTGAGGATTCTTCTGTCATCAGCATTGGAGGTCTTCCTTGGTCTACCAGTCCTTGTGTGATTACTGAGCTCACCAGTGTGTTCTTTTTTCTTCATGATATTCCAGACAGTTGATTTCGGTCATCCTAAGGTTTTACAGAAGTCTTAATTGGTTTTATTCTTGACTTTCATTGGCACAGCTCTTGCCCTCAATGTTGAGCAATGACAGCTATGGACTCTTAAAGGGTAGAAGCAAGTCGAGGTATCAGTGAAGCCCCACCTGAGGAGTCACAAACACCTGAGATGCCAATTGTCCCAAACGTTACAGTGCACCCCAAAGTAGAAAATGTGTTGTGTGACCCCCTTCAATGAAAGTCTGCCGTGTGCACTTTAATCACAATGTCTGAATTGTTTGATTTGTAATTTTAAACTGTGGACCAGTGGGGGGTGAATCAAGGAACAAATGTGTCTTTGTCCCAAACATTATCCACAAGACTAATATTTACCGCATTTTTACTCTTTGCTTTTAAAAAGCCATTAGGATGGGTCACTGTGGTATTGCTCTGAGGAACTACTCTGGCATCATATTTTTTAAGAGTGTAACCGGCGTTATTAGATTTGTGATTTTAAACTGTGGAGCAGAGGGGGAAAAATGTGTCTTTGTCCCAAACATTATGGAGGACACAGTATAATACATGTGGAACTGCCGTCAGCAGTGTGTCTGTCTGCGGAGAGCGTGTCGACTTCATCGAGAAGTTTACTTACCTCGGCGGTGATATTCATGTCTCTGGTGACTCTTTCTATGAAGTCAGTAGATAGATAGATAGATAGATAGATAGATAGATAGATAGATAGATAGATAGATAGATAGATAGATAGATAGATAGATAGATAGATAGATAGATAGATAGATAGATAGATAGATAGATAGATAGATAGATAGATAGATAGATAGATAGATAGATAGATAGATAGATAGATAGATAGATAGATAGATAGATAGATAGATAGATAGATAGATAGATAGATAGATAGATAGATAGATAGATAGATAGATAGATAGATAGATACTTTATTAATCCCAATAGGAAATTCACAATGGATAGATAGATGGATTGGGAGAGCGTGGGGGTGGGGGGGTGGGGTGATGAGGTCATAAAGGAGTGTGTGGCGCTCCCAATATCTCTGGAAAAGGACGAAGGTCCAAGTCTTTACAGTCCTGGTGCTTCCTGTTTGTGAGACATGGACGCCAGTGAGCTGAGATGAAGACTGGACTCCTTGAGGTGCATGTCTTCAGAGAGTCCTTGGTCACCGCTGGTGTGACTTTGTGTTGCTCACAGAATCCCAAATGAGGTACATGACCTGCATTGTGAAGGAGCGTCAGTTACAGCACTACGGCCATGTGGCGCAATTCCCAGAGGGTGGTCCGGCTCACAGGACCCTCCTTGCTGATGACCCGAGTGGCTGGACGTAACACCCGGCTGTGGCTGATAGAGGGTCATTTCCGGAGGGTGGGACTGGACCGCGTGTCTGCCTGGCGGGTTGCCAACCAGGATCCCGCGCTGTTTTGTCGTGTGGTGGGTACGGCAACGCGCTGTACCAGTGCCTGCCCCCCCCCAACCTGACCTGACCTGAACTTAATCTAATTGCCTGGTGTTTCTTTAAAGAACGAGGGACATATTGAACTACAATAGCAGTCACTCCTGACAGTCTGGCAAGAGTATGGCATTTGAGGCATTCCGTTTTTACGGGGTTATTGTGGGCACTCTTTAATTACCGGGACCCGAGTACCAAATTTTGTATCTGCACACGGATGTTGGAATGACAATAAAAGATTCTTGATCCTTGAAAGAGTAAACACCCTAGGGCCCTACCATGACAAAACACAAGCATACGTGTCGGAGGATCTCCTCACGGACTCAATCAAGGTAAGTGATAACCTGCAGGAGGCGACAGGGGGCAGCTGTCACTAACATTGTCTTCTCCTTTTCTGCCCGCAGCACTGAACCACCGCCCAGTGAGGGCACTAAGCTCCGCCCCTTCTGGTTTGTGTGATATAAGAAGCCCGGCTGCATGGAAGGAGGCGTCTTTTGCACTCGGAGGGACCCGCTGGACAGCGCGCCAGTTATCGACCGCGGCAAAGAGACGAATATTTTTGCTGCCCGAGTGATGCCAAGAGGCTTTTTTTTTTTTTTTTTGAACTGCTTTAATTAAAACGGGGTAACCAGGTATGGCGTCCCAAACTTTTCATTTGTTCCACGACCGGTCATTCCCGTACCCTCAGGGTTAACAATGAGCACCTCAAATCTGAAAGACATCAAAGTTTATTTTTCCAAAGCAGCCTGGAGATAAAAAAAAAAAAAAAAATAGCCCGAGCATTTCTAATATCATGAAGGGTATCAAGATGGGGCTCTGGAGGCGCCACGTCGCTTTAAGGTCCCTCCAGATTCCTTTGGGGTTATGGCCACATCCCCTGAAGTCACTGAAGTCATAGATCGTTTTGGTCCGGTGCTCCTTATGGTGCCCCCTTGTGGCCAAGCTGCCACTCTTCATCTCCTTCTACTTCAGCTTCCAAGCAAATGTATTTATCCACGAGACCGGTATTTACTGCATTTTTACACTTTGCTTTTAAGCAGTATATAAAACCATTAGCTGAGGTAATGTAATGCCAGCAAATGAATGTGAAATCAAGTGTGTTAGCAAAACAGACCTTGGGCGATGTGCTAGATAATGACGCCGAATGACTCTGGTGCCTGCTTTTTTTTTTCTTCTTTTTCTTTCCCTGCCAACTCAATCAATAACGGAGCAGAGAACACATATTTAACAGTCATACACATCGGCGAGGAGCAGATTGACAAGGCTTGCTCACACTCATTAGAGTGAATAATGATAGCACTGTAACATTCCCCCAGGGAGCCGCGTTCCAAAAAAAGAGTTCTCCACATTAGAAAAAAAAAAAAGAAAAAGACACCTCCCCACGTGTAGTTAGGATAATGGATCAGCCCGGCACTGGTGTCTCAATGTTATGGAAAATAATTGCCCATGGTCTCCTGGCAGCCTGTTGCTTAATCAATCTATTAACCTGCCAGAGAGACTTAGCCAATGCCAGAGACATGGTGGGTCTCTGGAAAGGAGAGGCAGAGACAAAATGTGTGGAACGGGGAAGGAGGGCAATATGTACTGGCAAAGAGGGGCACAGACTGGAAATAAGGTCCTCGATTACAGTTTTTCTCAGTCGCTTTGGTGCATTTCACAGATTAGGATTGAAATTCTCAAAACTACTTGTTCAAACTCCATATTGGCTTATTGCTCTGCCCGGCCATGGAGACCCATTCATTCCATGAAGCTCTCTGTCTACGCTGCACTGTTCTTGAGCTTTTGGAGATCTGTCGCTATCGACTCTGCAGAAAGTTGGCAACTTCTGCCCACCTCAGCATGCACTGTCCCCGCTCTGTGATCTGACGTGGCCTAGCACTTTGTAACTGAGTTGCTGTTGTTCCCAATTACTCGCAACAGTTGACCGTGGAATATTTAGTAGCGAGAAAATGTCACGAATGGCACAGGTGGCATCCTATGACGGTCAAGTCAAGATGGGCAGCATGTACTGGTACAGATAGATAGATAGATAGATAGATAGATAGATAGATAGATAGATAGATAGATAGATAGATAGATAGATAGATAGATAGATAGATAGATAGATAGATAGATATATGAAAGGCACTATATGATAGATAGATAGATAGATAGATAGATAGATAGATAGATAGATAGATAGATAGATAGATAGATAGATAGATAGATAGATAGATAGATAGATAGATAGATAGATACTTTATTAATCCCCAAGGGGAAATTCACATACTGCAGCAGCAACATACTGATAAAACCAATATTAATTAAAGAGCGATAAAAACACAGTGCAAGTTAAAAAGTGCAAGGTGCAGAGTGCCAGGCAGGTATAACAGACAATAACTTTGTATAATGTTAACGTTTAACCCCCGGTGGAATTGAAGAGTCGCATTGTTTGGGGGAGGTACGATCTCCTCAGTCTGTCAGTGGAGCAGGATGGTGACAGCAGTCTGTCGCTGATGCTGCTCCTCTGTCTTGGAGATGATACTGTTCACTACACGACGAAACAGCTCAGGATCCCGGTTGGCAACCCCCCAGGCAGACATGCGGTCCAGTCCCACCCTCCGGAAATGACCCTCTATCTGCCGCAGCCAGGTATTACATGGGCGACCCCTTGGCCTGGTCCAGCCACTCTGGTCCCCAACAATGAGGATCTTACAAGCTGGATCACCCTTGGGGAAATGCTCCACATGGCCGTAGTGCTGTAACTGATGCTCCCTCACAATGCAGGTAATGTGCCACATTTGGGACTCCATGAGCAACACAAAGTCAAACCAACGGTACCCAAGGATTTTCCGGAGAGACACACATGTAGGAGTCCAGTCTTCGTCTCAGGTCACTGGATAGCGTCCATGTCTCGCAACCATATAGCAAGACAGGAAGCACCAGGACTCTAAAGACTTGGACCTTCGTCCTTTTGCACAGATATCGAGAGCGCCACACACCCCTTTCCAGTGACCTCATGAACCCCCATGCTCTCCCAATCCGTCTACTGACTTCATAGGAAGAGTTACCAGAGTCATGAATGTCACTGCCAAGGTAAGTAAACCTCTCAACAAGGTCGACACTCTCTCCGCAGACAGACACACTGCTGATGAGGATCTTGGTTTTTATCCAGGACACTCACAAGCCCAGACACTCAGACTCCTCGCTCGCTATGACGGTACCACACTTGAATTCACTGAGCTCCTGAGAGTGACCCATTCTGTCACAAATGTTTGTAGAAGCCAGCAGTCTGCATGCCGGGGGACTCGAGTTTATACACCTCTGGCCAAGGAAGTGATTGGAACACCTGAATTCAAAAATTGGAGTGGGGGGGGGTCCCAATACTTTTGACAATTTAGTATAATATATAATAATATAATATCTTCTTATATAATACACTACTGTGGCTGTCTGTTTGTCTGTCCAGGATTTTAAATCACTTGTAGCTCGCAAACAGTTTGACCAATTGACCCGAAATTCACCATCACTTCCTCTACCTCTTCATATCTTAAATCATTCTTGAGGCGGATTGAAGACTTAAGTGCCAGCTTAAGTGAAAAATTAAGAAAAATGTACCAAGTAATTGCAACACAAACACTGACTTAATCAGTTTGAAAAGATACCAAAGAAAGAAGAGAAGAAGTGGGCTGCTAGGGTGGAGAGAAGAAGAGCTGCTCAACCTCAGCAGGAACATCAACCTCTGAGCAAATGAATGCTAAACATACAGAGAAAGAGGATAAAAACTATAAGTCAAGTGGATTCACTGCACGTTATCGTTATAGCAGTGCGCCATTACTGGTAATATATAATATAGTATAATATATAATAATAATATATAATATATAATATAGTATAATATACCAGGGGTCTCCAACTCCAGTCCTGGAGAGCTACTGTGGCTGCAGGTTTTCATTCTAACTCTTAATTAATGACTAGATGTTGCTGCTAATTAACTCTTTGCCTTAATTTTAATTGATGCACAACTTAAGACTCAGGCCCCTTAATTATTTCTTTTTTCCTTAATTAGCAACCAAACAATATTAAGACACAAAATGAACCAACACAGAAACAACAACGACCTGCGTCCATCACACAATAACTGAAAATAAAGAAAGATGAAGGCCTCAGTAATGTTGATCTGCTCAGGTCCACATGCTCCTAAAAAAGAAAATGTCTGCCATGGCAGAATGAGCGCTATGGAATTAAATAACGGGTTTAATTAGCAACGAGAAGTGGCTTCAAATTAAGAAACGGAATGAAGTGAAGCTGGTTGGAGTTTGAGGCCCCAACTTAGTTGCTCATCTGTTGGCTCACTTTGCATCAAATTTATGTTTAGGTGCCGTTTAAGGAAAAAAGAATCAATTCAGCGGTCAGAGTCTCAAGAAAAGTCAATTAAAATAAAGGGAAATAGTTAATGAGCAGCAAGAACTGGTCACTAATTAAGAAAAGAGTTGGAATGAAAACTTGCAGCCACAGTAGCTCTCCAGGACTGGAGTTGGAGACCCCTGGTATAGACCAAGTATAACACAGATTACTGAAGCATTTTCCGACATGGTAATGGAGCAACCACAAGCTAATGAAGAGGCGCAACAGCCTGGAAGAAGGCGAGGTAGGATGCAGAGAGAGGTAGAGGAAGAGGAGGCTGAATACACAGGGTTGTTCCTGATGAAATAAGGGCCACCATTGTGGACCAGGCTGTCAATCATGGTTTCACAATGGCTGAGGATGGACGAAGGGTACAGCCAAATATTGGGCAAGCTACTACTTCAACTCCGTTTTACTGTTGCACTGCAACTGAAGACACTGAAGAAATGTTACAGCCACTGGTGTATTTTCAAACAATATTCCAAAAATCCTACCTACAGTATATCCAAGTCTCTTGCAACCTTTCAATTCCTGATCAGTAAACACAGTAATTTCAAACTTTGTAGTATAGACGTTGTTATAACACAGAAGAAAATATGTTGCCTTATGGATTTTCAGACAGTATTACCAAAATCCTTGTCAAAAATTTCAAATACAGATGAACCAATTATATTAAAAACTAGGGGGCTTTGCCCCCTGCTCACTTCGCTCACCAACCCCCGGGCCTGCGCTACACACGAGCCTCTTTGCGGTTCTGCCGCTCGCGTATGGTGTTGCGGATAAACAATTTAAACATATTTTTATTCTCATGGGAATTATTGCATATGCATAATAGAACTATTTTACATTATAGAGAGTAATTAACCATATTTAAAAATAGTAAAATGTAATAAATTGAAAGTAAATTATGTTTCAAGTTGCGTTAGAGGTATTCATTGTGTAATATGATTCCATTCTATTTGGCTTTGCAATTAATACGCAAATATTTTTTAAACTTATACTTTTACTGTAAAACTTGAATTAAATTTTCATCAATATCACTTTGAATTTTGATTCTGTGTTTGGACTTTCATCGTGACAGCTCCACGTATTACTGCCCGTGATTGAATTTCGTTTCTTTCTCTCTATTAAATAAAACGACTTTTTCGAATGTTTGGCTCTTGAGGTTTGTTAATTGTCTTTGCTATTCTAACGGGAAACTGTAAACATTTAAATACGAATGGCACATCAAGATCTCCTTTGGTGTCTCATGTTACCCCTGAAGATGGACTACATTTCCTTTCTTGGATACATCCTTCTTTCAGCAGTAATTTGGCCTGTGGATGACCAGACGGTGTTAATGGTTGTAGATATTCTTCAGGATATTGTAAGTTGATATTTTGATCTTCCACACCATCACCACCAACTGTTTCAGCAGAGTCTATTGATACGCATTTAACCAATTTGCCGTGTAACCTATCGACATTTTTCGTGTTAATTCATTTGACTTCATCGTTTCTCGGTGCTAGGATTGCCCGTGTACTCATTTCTTCTGTTGATAACCCTTCAGGATGAAATTCTTCAATAAGATTTGGACATAATACGTCTTCTTTAAATGGGAACTTAAAGTGAGGAAAACGTTAAAATTTGTAAGAGCGGAGAGCGCAGGAACTGTGTCTGACAAAAGCATTCACACGAATGAGAGGAGAGAGGACCGCTGGTGTGGGCTGTTAACTTGAAATGGTTGAGAGGAGGGCGATACTTGAACAAATCTCATGGCCAAAGTCTCAACTTGTCAGGACTTGGAAAAAATCTTCCAAAAAGTCTCGTTTCCTTGCAGGATTTTTTTTTTTTAATTTTATTAATTTTATTGTAATCATTCATACAAATCAATCAATTTTTACAAAAAAATTGGATTGAAAAACAAGTCGGCCCCCACCCCTGAGAGAGAGAGCATGGCCAATCTGGTAAAACTTGTCGCAGGATTTTTTATTTTAATTTAATTTAATTTATTTAATTTTTTTAATAATAATAGAGAAACATGTTCCCGCATTTTGACCATCTTGTCCATAGGCAGTGGTGCAAGGATTTGTCATTCTGGTGGCACTGCCAGTGTCACTGACACAAATATTTGCTTTTGGGGCAGAGACTAAGCATTTTGAGCAAGTCACTTGCTTTTGCCGGTAATACACTGTGTTTTGTGGTTTGTACATATTGTTCTTAGAAATGCACGTACCATTGCACAAACGTAAATTATGTTTCAAGAAATGCACCAAAATGAATGAGAATAACTGTAAAAATAAAAAAAATGTAAAATTACGCTGCTTGAAAAAAAACGAATCGGGAAGAAGTTTTACTACTCCATGTGAAGAAACTAACGTGTTCATCCGTCTGATTAATGATGCCGGACATTAATATGAAGGGTACTTTTAAACTACATGTTGTCCTGAACTAGGAGTCCCAAATGCCCACTAGTGGGAGGATTCCATATTAAACCTCAAAAATCTTTGTAAAATGAGCAGAAGCTCTGAAGAGCCCAAAAGGCATAAAGGAGTTGCCTGAAACAATAAGGCAATGGAATGCAAGGTATGGTTGTCCAAAAACAGAATCCAGGTACAAAGTTAAAAATGGAGCAAAAGGTGGAAAATCCATAAATGCAGTAAGAAGAACGATAAACACGGGTAAACTCACCAGCTCCCTAGCGCATTCACAATGAACCACCAGAAACTGTGGGAGATCTTCTGGATTTAGAGGGTGGAGGGCGGTTCCTGGAGATGACTGGCACGTGGCCCCTCCTCTTAGCAGAACCACCCACAGAACACTCAGAACATAATAAATACAGAATGACGCACATCTTCTTCTTCTTCTATCTTCTGCCTGAGATATAACACATTTACAAATCCACCATAATAAAGGTATACGTATCTGCGTGTCTGTCTGTATGCTAGGTCTCTGCTATTCCAAAAGACGGCGCATCTCAAAAAATTTTTAGTAAGAAAATGCATTTCATTTGTCATTCCAACAAATGGCGTGTCACAAAAATGAACACTGCTTTCACAAATCCCAAACCAAATGGCAATTCTGACCAGTCTCCCTGTCCCTGCTGTTGAGATGCACCTCCATGGCATGATGCTGCCCCCACCGTGCTTGTTAGGCAGGTGATGAGCACCGCTTGGTCTTCACTAGACATTGCTTTGCTCACGGAGTTCAATTTGTTTGTCTCATCAGACCAAAAAGTCTTTCTCCTCATGCTTTCAGTGTCCTTTATCTGCGGTCACATGCCTTTTACTCAAAAGGGGCTTCCATCTGGCCACCCGACCATAGATGTCTAATTGATGGAGTGCTGCTGGGGTAGGAGGTTCTCCTTATCCCAGCAGAAGGTCTGCTAGAGTCACCACTGATTTCTGGGTAACCTCCCTGACCATGTTGCTTCTTGCTCAGTTTGGCCATAGAGACAACTCTAGGAAAAGCCCTGAGAGTTCCAAACTTCTTCCACTCAACAATTCTTGAGGCCAGTGCGCTCCTGGAAACACTCAAATCTTTCAAAATGGTTTTGCCCTGATCTACTGTATGTCTCACCGCAATCTGATTGCAGAGGACTACAGGCAGTTCAGACACTTGGGGACAACGTAGTCAGAGATATTGTCAGCTCAAGGAGTCCCACACATGGCAAGGCCAGCACAAGAGATCATAAAGCTCAAAAGAGACTCACCCTGACCAACCTACTTCCAACTACCGCCAGGAGGCTTTGGCCTGACTAGGCCCAATAACGGAGAGCTTGTTTTTAAAGTTCAGTATAAATCTACTGTGACTGATGTTCTTTATTAATGTTATATATGCCCACCTTAGGTGCTTGTGGGACATCTTGGTGGCTATTCTGAGGTTTCTGAATTTGAAGAATTTGCTTAAGGCATTTATTTCATCCTGTCTTAGTTCCTAACTAAGCTGTCATTTTTTTAGTGTCTTATTGTGGCACCATTTTGAATATTGACAGGTGGCACCGTTTTGTTACTTTTGTGTTGTCCCTACTGTTGAGATGCACCTCCATAGCACGATGACCTAAACAGTGCCAAACTATCTCTCAAGGGAGAGAAACCATGGAAAACTCCGGCTTGTGGCCTAAAGGCAATGAGCAACTGCAGTGAAATTGAAAATATTCATTAAAGAACAAAAAAGAAAAACAAGATGTGTTCAAAAGACCAGAAAAGTACTTGTCCAAAAGGCAATCCTTAGGCAAATAAAGTCCCAAAACCAAAATCCACAATTGAATGCCAAAGACAGAATCAACAGTCAAAAAACAAAACAGCAATGCCTTGACTCCTCTTTGAGCTTCAGCGCGTGTTACAGGCTCAGGCTTAAGTAATCAGAGGGCGGGGCTCAGGAGTCATACGGTCAGGGTGGCCCCGCCTCCTGGGGCTCCACCCACAGGGGACATGAAATATTGGCAAATTTAATGGTAACAGTACACAATTAACCAATAATAAATAAAACCAACCAAAATAACATAAAATATGAAACAATTCAACACAAACAGAAACAAAAATGATGAAAATCTCTACATATATAAAATCCAACGTATGTCTGTCTGTCTGCTTTTCACAGTAGAGAACTACTTAAAGGATTTACATTGGGTTTTTTTTCTAGAATTTGCTTGAACATTCCAGTAGCTTTTGCAACTTCTCTCATCGTGTTAAGTATCACAGTTTGGTGGCGGCACCGATTTATTTGTGCAACTCTGACAGACAGGCTGCGGGCTGAGGGGAGGAAGAAGCGGGACCCTCAGGAGTAGGGAGCTGGGCGGGGCCCTCACTCACTCACTCATGCGCCAGCATCCATTCGAGTCGCTCTACCACTCACCACGTGTTGGAGCGCACCTTGCCTCCGCTTATTGTTCAGCAGACATTACCATCTACAGATTGTTAAGGAGTAACGTTTGACGTTTTTAAGAGAGAGATCAGAGCTACGTGTGTTTTAGAGGGCAGAGATTTCACGGCCACCTGCTCTTCTCCTCACGCGTTAGAGCTGAACAGAAACAGTTACAGTGGCATCGTCTGACATTTTGGAGCGTACCTACCTTCCACTTGGCCAGAGGTACCTTGCCAACTTTTTACATTTTTGGCAAAGAGATCTGTTGTGATGTAAGATTTTGAATATAACTTGATAAATATCTTTATTTGTATGTTAGGCAAAGCAATGTAATTTAGTGTTACAGTAGTGAGAAGCATTCATGTTTACCCCCCCTTTACGACTGAGTCTCTATGAATTTTACGACAGAGTTGAGGGGGAAGTGCCTGAAACAAGTTTGGCTAATGTTTCTCTGAAGTCTCTCCCTTCAACCCCCACAAGAAAGCCAGGCTGCCTAACTGCCAAGCTTTACCTTAACATAATGTCTTGGGGGGTGGCAAGTGTTAAGATGTTTTATTTCCCCCATTGGTCTGAAGTATGTCGGTTTGGAATTGGCTTGTATCAAAAGCCTTTAAGTACCATGACGTCCTATTGGCTCTAGGGGTTGGACAGAACATCGATAAATTTGCTCATTCCCTCACCCTCTCTCTCTCTCTTACTAACATCTGATGAAGAAGCATCTCTTACCAAATGGATGAACTGAAGGGACTACACAATGGAGAGCACAGCTCGGCAGCCATATTGAACAGACATGTGGCTGAAAGCTGACCACAAATGACCTAGAGACATTTTAAGAAACTAACAAGTCTGTGTGCCACCTGAAACTAAACATCAACATTTAATCAAGGTTGTATGGTTGCCAGTATTCAAATGTACTTTGCATATTGTTATTATTTATGAATATTACCAATAATACATTATTTAAATTGTAATTTAACTCTTGCTTGTGTTTTACTACACCTAATTGCCTGAGGTTATAGAAGTAGAAGGGAAGGTGGGGAGAAGTTAATAATAATAATAATAATAATTCATTACATTTATATAGCGCTTTTCTCAGTACTCAAAGCACTATCCACACAGGGAGGAACCACTGCAAAGCAGCAGCACTACCACTGCGCCACCTGTGAGGACATATATATAGTTATATACTATAATACCTTATAGATAGATAGATAGATAGATAGATAGATAGATAGATAGATAGATAGATAGATAGATAGATAGATAGATAGATAGATAGATAGATAGATAGATAGATAGATAGATAGATAGATAGATAGATAGATAGATAGATAGATACTTTATTAATCCCAAGGGGAAATTCACATACGCCAGCAGCAAAAAAATATTAAAGAGTAATAAAAATGCAGGTAAAAAACAGACAATAACTTTGTATAATGTTAACGTTTACCCCCCCTGGTGGAATTGAAGAGTCGCATAGTTTGGGGGAGGAATGATCTTCTCAGTCTGTCGGTGGAGCAGGACAGTGACAGCAGTCTGTCGCTGAAGCTGCTCCTCTGTCTGGAGATGATACTGTTCAATGGATGCAGTGGATTCTCTATGATTGACAGGAGTCTGCTCAGTGCCCGTTGCTCTGCTACGGATGTTAAACTGTCCAACTCTATGCCAACAATAGAGCCTGCCTTCCTCACCAGTTTGTCCAGGCGTGAGGCATCCTTCTTCTTAATGCTGCCTCCCCAGCACACCACTGCGTAGAAGAGGGCACTCGCCACAACCATCTGATAGAATATCTGCAGCATCTTACTGCAGATGTTGAAGGACGCCAGCCTTCTAAGGAAGTACAGGCGGCTCTGTCCTTTCTTGCACAGAGTAAGTGGTAAGTCTGTGAGATTTGAGGAATTCTGACAAAGGCTACATATGAATAATAGAAAAGGGGAAAGGAGAGTAAAATATTACTCTACCAAGACAAATCGAGATCACAGCTACATTCTCACCCGATAGCAAAACCAAAAATATTGTCTATCAAGAGGCCCTCGGATACGAAAGCTATCAAAATAAATTCTTCTCAATACAAATTATTACATTTTGTATTGATTTTTTAAAGTTTGTCCCGTTCCACTACTACAGCGTTTCTCAAACTTTAAGTATTTGTGACCCGAGTTTTCATGACAGTTTTAATCGCGCGCCCCCCCCCCCTCAACGAGGAGCCCACTAATACCAATTTGCTATTTTTTAATTAATGATATATCATAGGTGCTCCTGCCTTGTGCCCTGTGTTGGCTGGGATTGGCTCCAGCAGACCCCCGTGACCCTGTGTTCGGATTCAGTGGGTTGGAAAATGGATGGATATTTTATCATACCTACTTAACTTTTATCGACATTTATCTAACTCTGTATTTCTTTTTCTAGTATCCAAATGTAGTTTAAGTTAATTTGTTTTTCCTCAAATGAGTGTCTGCTTAGAATTCCAAGAGCTAAACTTAAAAGAAGTGGTAAGGCGGGTGGCCTTCTGCTGTTATGCAACTAAAATCTGGAATAGCTTGCCAACAGGAATTCGCCAGTGGAGCACATTAAAAAACTACTAAAAACACATTACTTTAACATGGCTTTCTCATAACTTTAATTTAGTTTAATCCTGATGCTCTGTATATTCAATCATCATAACTAGTCATGGTGGCTCTAAAATCCGTACTCACCCCTACTCTCTCTGCTGTTTCTTTTCCCGGTTTTCTGTGGCGGCGACCTGCACCACCACCACCTGATCAAAGCACCGTGATGTTCCTACATTGATGGATTAAAAGCCAGAAGTCTACATGACCGTCATCATCAAGTCCTTCCATGAGAACCCTAAAATACAAATGGGACTGTTCATTTATGTGAGGTAGAATGCCCAGAGGGGGCTGGGTGGTCTCATGGCCTGGTACCCCTGCAGATTTTTTTTTTTTCTCCAGCCATCTGGAGTTTTTTGTTTTTTCTGTCCTCACTGGCCATCGGACCTTACTCTTATTCTAGGTTAATTAGTGTTGTCTTATTTTAATTCTTACTTTGTCTTTTTTTCATCATGTAAAGCACTCTGAGCTGCATTATTTGTATGAAAATGTGCTATAGAAATAAGTGTTGTTGTTGTTGTTTTGGTTTCAATAGATGTATTTTTCATATTTTTGATTCTTGTTTTCTTTTTTTCACATCTTCGCGCCCCACCTAGGGGGGCCCGCCCCACAGATTGAGAACCACTGCACCACTACATGGGTGGAGTCGTGGGGGGACGGCTAGTATATCATACACAACATTTTCAGACCGTTACACAACAGTTCTGTAGGGTGGTGATATGTTGCATGTTGATTAGGTATGAATTTCACTGCAATAAGGACCCCCCCTAATAAAACAACTGATAATCCTCCTCCCAGGCTGTGTCCTAAACGGGCCAAGTCATATTCCAGCAATACCCTCCAATGGAAGGCAGCGTTCATTATACACAAGGTGGGTCTGGGGCTTGGGTGTTGTGGGGTGAGGCGGCCATTCGCTTCTTGATTTCTTCGCCTTAAGCACACGCATTTCTGTAACTAACAGGGGAAATAATTAGAAGGAAAATCCTTTCCACCCCGACATCTTCGGGGTGCTCGTGATCTTCGGCAACGTTGTTAAAAGGGAGAATGGCCGCTGGGCTGATGCGCAAGGGAATCCGGCAGTGAATTTTAAAAGCAACCGTTAGCACTTTAGATACTTTTCATTCCACGAAAATGTCACTTCCTTTTTTGCTTCCCTTCTGTAAAACATTGATTTAGACACAAAGGGGGAGCGTGCAAGGCTGAAAAGACTAGTTTGCTGCGGCAGTCAGGGAAAGCGTTAATAATTTATGATTGCTTCTGCTTTTCAAAGCACTCAGGCAGTTCTATTCTCCGTGACATTTAATTTATCTGAGAACCAGCGACCATGCAGCCGGATTATCACATGTACAGGGTGCCAGCTCTGTGCACTGCATAAAACAAAATAGGCAAACGACTGCGAATTGAATTTATTTACTCAAAAACGAATGAGTGGGAGTTCACAGCTGAACCCCTGAAATGCATGGCTCTCAAGTCGATTATCCTGTCATTCTCGCTATATGAGGTGGCACACCTCGCGTTATCTTGTGTCACACTTCGATAGTCGTGGAATTCCTGGCCGTCTGGGATGCCCCAGTGAGACCAGTCAAGGAAACAAAACTCTCTGCCTGTTTGTAACGTGTCTTTCAGTTTTGCAAAGGCCAGAGATATAAAAATAAATAAGTTATATGCAACAGAGTAGCCCTTTCATATCTATTTGCAAATGCTGTAATGGATAGGCTGGTGTCCCGACTGGAATGGTGCACAAGGCCAGCACGTAAAGCCCAAAAGAGGCTCACCCTGACCAGCCTACTACCCACTACTTGCCGGGAGCCTTTGGCCTGACTAGGCCCAAAAATGGGAAAACTACTTTTTGAAGTTCAGTATAAATCTATTGTGATTCGTTTTCTTTATTAATGTTATATATGCTTGCCTTAGACGTTTTTGGGACATCTTAGTGGCTATTCTGAGGCTTCTGAATTTGAAGAATTTGATTAAGGCATTTATTTCATCCTGTCTTAGTTCCGGTTCCTTACCCTGTTGGTTCCCACTGCTTCCCAGTTCTCATCCCAGGCGGAGAGACAGAATAATGGATGGACTGGTGGAGACCTTATACCAGAGACGGATTGTCCCCCAGTGTGAAACGTGGCAGTGCTCCTCTGGCATAGACTCGTACTCTGGATACCCGCAGGGTTACAACGGACTCGTAGTTCAAAAAGGGCAGCCCTGATGGGATCCTTGGGTGCCAGCAAAGGGCACTGCCGGGAAGAGACCCTCCTGTTTTTATGGAGTTTCCACCTGGCCCTGGAAGTGTGTCCACCATGCAATGTTGCAGCACCGGAAGTGCTCCTGGATCTGACATAAAAGGAGCCCATCCGCCTCACCCGGAGAGTTGGGAGTCAGGAGGTAGTGGACAAGGCTTGCCTGGAGGATTGTGATTGGAATTAGAATTGTGGTTGTGATCACACTTGTGCTTTCGGATGAAGAAGCTGAAAAAAGTATTTTATATAATAAATATATCTTGTTTGAACCTGTGACTGTGTCTGAGCACTTGTATCTAGGGCTCTGGGTCCATAGCAGGCAGCTGGCCATTGTGCTGACTTTGCAGGTTCCTAAGTCCATCCTGGATGCCGCTCCTAACGTATCCAGTATAACATCCTTCCACCTCCATGTCCTGGCATGGAAAGGAGATATCGCTTCATCCCTGGCCTTCCATTATCAAGGCCTCCTGTCCAGGTAAGGGAGCGGTGTCCATACTGCCTGGGACGCTGGTTCATCCGTCACAATACGTAAAATATATGAATTAAGAGTATCGTCTCATAGCTAGTAAGGATAAATCTTGGATGCGGTGCTTGGCAAAAATGCACTTTGTCCCAGGCTAGAACTAATCTGGATAAAATCTCAGAAACTGACTGGCCTGCTAGCCTGAGGGAATACAGGTGGGCTGAGATGAAAGGACATGAACAGGCCGCAGCCGGACTGGGCTGGAATGGGGGCCAAGTCGTGGTGATGAGCCGAGTCACCCCCACACTGATTCAAGAGTTTGTGTCGAGAAGACACAGGATTCTTTTAAATTAAGACCGATACAGAGGCTTTGTCTATCGTTGCCATTTACCGCCCCGAGGAGACCCTCGCTCGGTTGCCGTATTCAGACTGGCCATGCTGCCACTCCAATTCAAAGCCCACGCGGGAGCAAAGACTAAAGCCTGGAGGGTTCTTCAGGCTACTCCAGAAGTGCTGAGTGGAAAGCAGGAGCCAAACCTCAAACTGTCATTCTACATCACAGTCCTGTGAAAAAGTAAGTGCCTCCCATGAAATGCTTTTTCTTTTTTAACATATGTGCACATATCAACAATTGATTTTTATTTAAAGCGTATCTAAAGATAAAGCTGATAAAATTTGCGAGCTACAGGTGATTTAAAATCCTGGACAGACAAATTAACAGCCACGGTAGCGTATGATATATAAGATTGTACTTTATAACTTCTTCTCACCTTCCCTTCTACATTGATAACCTCAGGCAATTACAAAGAGTAAAAGATAAGCAGGAGTTAAGTTACAACTTTAAATAATCTATTATTGATAATATTCATAAAAAATAACAATAAGCAAAGTACAAGTGAATACTGGCAACCATACAACCTGATAAATGTTGATATGTAGTTTCAGGTGGCACACAGACTTGTTAGTAACTTAACGTCTCTAATTAAGCCATCATTTTTAGTCAGCTTTCTTCGGAACACCTCAAGCCTGTCTCAATATGGCTTCTCAGTGTGGTCTTCTTTTCAGTCCATGGTGTGTGAGATGCTCCTTTCATCATGATGGTGTGAGAGGGAGGGAGAGAGAGGGACGGGTAAAACAACCAAATTTATGTATTCTTTGTCCAAATTCTTACACCAAGAGGGCGTCAAAACGTCCTCTGATTCAAACCAATCCCAAACAGCCATACTTCAGACCAATGGTGGTGGCTGGGGCACACAATATCTTTCACACCGGCTCCCCAAAACCATTTGTTGAGCTGATGCTTGCTGGCTTTCCTGTGGGGGTTGATTGAGAGAGTCCTGCAGAGAATCGCTTGCCAAACTAGTTTTACGCACTTCCCCCCAACCCTGTCATAAAATTCACTATCCTAACTCAGTCCTAAGTTGTGTGGTTAGTTAAACATCCATTGCTGTTCTTACCAATGACTACCGTAGTAGTGAAACAGGACAAACTTTAAAAGTCAATAAACAAAAAGGTATCGCTAGCTAAGCGGAGGCAAGGTACACTCCAAAATGTAGAGGTAGACCGGCTCCCCATCCTGAGGTCACACCTCGCCCTCCCCTCGGCCCACAGCCTCTGTCTCGGATTAGCGCAGAGATATTGCTCCTGCAAGTGAACTGTGATACTTAGCGCGATGACAGAAGTCGCAAAATCAACCGGAATGTTCAAGCAAATTCTAGAAAAAAACCCGATCTAAATCCGCTAAGTAGTTCTCTCGTGAAAAGCAGACAGACATACAGATGTTGAATTTTATATATATACTAGCCATCCCCTAGTAGTAGTGAAACAGGACAGCGAGGAGGGTCCTGCCCGGCTCCCTACTCCTGACGTCACGCATCCCCCTCCACTTAGCCCACTGCCTCTCTCTTTCTCAGTTTTGCGCAAATAAATCGGTCCCACAAACGAACTATCATACTTAGCTCGATGACAGAAGTTGCAAAATCAACCGGAATGTTCATGCAAATTATAGAAAAAAAAATAACGCTCTAAATCTGTGAAGTATTTCACTCGCTAGGCGGAGGTAAAGTAGGCCCCGAGGTTGGTGTGTGAGTGAGGAGGGCCCCACTTCCCTCCTCTCGGCCCACTGCGTCTCTTGGATTCTCGCAAATAAATTGGTACCCAAGGAAACTATGAAACTTAGCACGATGAGAGAAGTCGCAAAATCAACAGGAATGTTCATGTAAATTCTAGAAAAAAAAACTGATCTAAATCCGTTAAAGTAGTTCTCTCATGAAAAGCGGTCAGTCATACATACAGATGTTGGATTTTATATATACAGTAGAGTGTGTGGCAGACGACCGGGGACCTGGCCCCACTGGGACGCCTGGAGAAGGGAAGGACCGGCAGAGGGCCAATATCTTCCCTGGGGGACAAGAGGACAGCCCGCCTGGATTACATCAAGGCCACGGATTGGGAGCTTGGAAGCTCAACCCTGTTGGGGTCCGTGGCCACCACCAAGGGGCACCTGGACGATCCCGGAGCTCTGGATGGCAGCACTTCCACCACACTAGGAAGTGCTGCCAGAAGAGGAACCAAAGGCACCTGGAGTGCTTCCGGGTGCCCATGCAGCACTTCCGCCACACCAGGAAGTGCTGCAGGAAGTTAATCAGGGCACACCTGGAGCACATCCAGGTGCAGCATAAAAGGGACCACCTCACTCTATTCAGGGAGCCGGAGTCGGGTGGAAGAGGACGGAACTTGCGAGGAGAGGAGTTGAGGTGGCAGAAGACTTGACAGAAAGAGAAGTGAAAGAGGACTGAGCCTTGTGGGTAATTTGTGCACCGTGTGCTGCGCAGAAGAGAATTAATAAACGTGTGTATTTGGACGTCGTGTGTCTCAGTGTCTGTCTGTAGCCATGCTGGTCTTCTACAAGAGATATAACACTAATATTACATTTGCTTTGTCTAAGTTACAAATAAAGACATACAAAATATTTATCAACTTATACACAAAATTTCACAGCAGAACAGATGCATTTACTTTTACCATGTGCAAAATCTGCATTTACTGTATGCTATTTTAATTATACAATAGACTACAAAATGTAAATGTGTTATGAGATTTGCGATAGATAGATAGATAGATAGATAGATAGATAGATAGATAGATAGATAGATAGATAGATAGATAGATAGATAGATAGATAGATAGATAGATAGATAGATAGATAGATAGATAGATAGATAGATAGATAGATAGATACTTTATTAATCCCAAGGGGAACTTCACAAGTATTCATTAGTATATCACCTTTCTCTATATGTTTAAAGGAAGATCAAATAATAATAATAATTCTTTACATTTATAAAGTGCTTTTCTCTCTATTCAAAGCGCTCTCCATGCATGGAGGACCCAGGAAGCGACCCCACAAAATGTGGTATTTCCACATATGCTAAAGAAGGGAACACATTTCATGGGGTGCACTTACTTTTACACGATTATATTCTTAAATGAGAACGAGAGCCTTAACAAAAGAAACACTCTCCTCTCCCCCTCACCGTAGGTAGCATTCACCGGCGCACTCCATTGACATCCTACTGGGATGCCCCCGCTCCCCCAGTATGATTACAGCTGTTGACACATTCGTTTGCCAAGGATATCCTGCCAAGGTGGGCTCATAAAATGAGGTCCCAGTAGGCGCCCCAGGTTTACCGTATTTGGACAGCTTTTCTTAAGCGATGTTCTTAATTCCGCGTGTAAACTAATCAATATTTTTTCATCACTTTTATAGTCGACGGTTTAAAATAAATTGGAAAAGAAAAGCCGTTGCTTATTGCACCCTTTACTCTGGCTTCGCCTGCCGTTGGTCCCTGACACGTTTAAATATTTCGGAATTAATTGCCAATCCGCTCCCTGCCCCTTGGGATTCTTTTGCTGAAATCCAGCCTTCAGAGGCCGTGTTAACGGCGACACGCAACGCTAATCACGTTAGTTATGTTTATCATGGGGATCAATAGAAGTAAGCGTGGGCCATATTTAGGGAATTTACTATTAAAAAGATGGGTGTTGGTAAAGTAGGATTTTATGAAACGCATTGATTATCGAGAAGGATAAGTATGAGGGACAGCCTTGTCATTCAGTCGCAGTCATTTGGGATCACGTCAATCATCCATTTGCTTTGGGAAAATGAATGGACTTGAATAGTGCAGCCTGGGAGCCTTCTCACTTTAAAGAAACAGACTCCTCGGCCATTTTTCAAAACGTTTGACATGGCCCTCAGTCGGAGTGGCGACTTGTAAAGTGCAGAATAATTGATTTAAATCGTAAATGTGCTTAATTGGCTCGTTCATTTGTTTTGACGGATGCTCCTCTTCCATTATCGTTCATGTTTCAGCTCCCACTGGTGGCAGTAGTGGGATGCAGGATTTAAATGCAGTGTACAGTTCTCAAAATGTCTGGTCTTAGAGATTTGAACACTACCAAACATGCAAAAAAGAGACCAGGGGCCTCATGTATAAACGGTGCGTACGCACAGAAACGTTGAGTAAGAACGTTTCCACGTTCGAATCGCGATGTGTAAAACCTACACTTGGCGTAAAGACACGCACTTTTCCACGGTACCTCATACCCTGTCGTACGCAAGTTTTCCGTTAGGTTTTGCAGACTGGCGGCACCCAGCATCAAAGCAGTGCTACTGTTCCTGTGTAGTTACCCTTTCTTAGATCCACATCCACGACAGCGGCTCAAGTGCTCCTTGTAGAACTGTTTGTACTTGCAAGTTACCGTGAGGTAATTGTACTTATGATACAGTTATAATACTGCACATCCTGAGCCACTTTATAAAGCGCGTATTTACATATGATGACGATATCATTTTTAAGATGAAATGCAGCAAAATATGTTGATTATATTATACAGATAAAACTTTAACTACACGGTGCTGCAGCGCTAGCGAGCTTGAGCTTCGTTCACGGTTTGTTCCTGCCTTGCGCTGTATTCATGCTGTGGCTGGCGCGACACTGGAAGGATAGATGGACAGAATAATTAAACATTATGAAGATATTTCGATGTTCCTTAAACGTTTTGAAGAATCGGTGTTCTAAGCTTACAGATGGCTTAACGTCTACTACAGAGCTGATTGTGTGGCGATTGGGTATTTGGAGAAAGAAAAGTAAGGACAGGAATTGGAGGTTAGTACGTTTGAAAAAGACAGTACTTCTGTACTAAAGTATTTCATTGAAGGTCGCGCATGGCGCAGCAAGCATCTTGCTGTAAGACATGAACAATCACTGCGCCACCGTGTTCCCATGTTTAATAACATGCTTTAACTCATATCGACATGAAAATGATATCATGTATTCTTCTCAGTATTTGAATTATTCAGAGAACTGTAATATTACGAACGCAATGGATTCTGTGTCCTGTCAGAGGAAGAGCACGTAGTGATTCAGGCACATAGAGTACATAGAAGATCAAATACACAACAAAGCATTTAACGTGCTACTTTAGTTACGATGGGATTTGAGAAACTAGTAAATTAAACAATTTTAAGATGAAGTTATGATGTTCTACTTTAATGACAAAATAAACTACGTGATTAAAGTGGAAATTTTCGAGATTAAAGTTGACATTTCGTGCTTTTTTCACACTGTGTGCCTTTTTTTCACTGTACCCTAATAAGCTTTCATATGACTCTCGGACAGTGGGCTACGACTCGCCTTTTCATGCCAACTTTGATATGTGACAACTTTTTTATTTCAGGCACTGTGCGACTTTGTGAACTTGAGCTTTCGAGTTTCTCCGACACGCTATGTCACTCGATCAACTTCCTTTTGTTGCTTATATAACTGTTTAAACCAACAAATAGTACGTTTTTCTTTGTCTCCATTTGGTATTCGCTGAAATTCTTTTATTTTTCCTCATACTTTTGCCATTGCCTTTTTACAGAATGCTGGGCTTCAGAGCTATTTATATTGATTTGCATATTCAAAGAGGCGTAATTCTGGGAGGAGTTGGGGTGGGACAGCAAGCGCGTGCATGTGCGTTTATTTCCACGCTGAGCGGGATTTATGTAGCTGAAGAACGCGGAAGTTGGCGAACGCACAGATTCCTGCATCTGGATTTTTCTGTGCGTAAGCACATTTCGGCTTTTGTGCTTACGTCATGTTATAGTGCGAATTCTACGCACAGCGTTATGCATGTGGCCCCAGGTGATTGAAAATGTAATGTTGTATTGTCTCATTTCTTTGCTCTTTTTCCATTGTCGCTTATTTTTTGAGGAGCTTCAGCTCTCATTGGTGGCAACGGTGGGATCTCTCTCTATTACAAAAAAACATAAGGTTGGGAGGAGACTAGACGTGATTTTCTCAGAGAGACACTTTCACATCCCGCAAGACAAGTCTTTGTCCCAAGAGATTTAACCACGCCCGGGGCCGCAAATAAAAGACAAAGAGTTGATGACAAAGTAGAATGTCATAAAGAAATCAAAAATAATGGCGCGATAGTTATCTCTAACCTGCTCTGCTTGTGTATGATACACTAGCTTTCCCCCACGGCTCCGCCCGTGTAGTATTGACACGGGACAAAGTTTAAGAATCAATAAAAAAATCTTTAAAAGAATGTAATAATTGGTATTGAGGAGAATTTATATTGACAGCTTTCGTATCTGAGGGTCTCTTGATAGACAATATTTTTTTGGTTTTGCTATCGGGGCGAGAATGTAACTGTAATCTGTTTGCCAAAAACGCAAAAAGTTGGCAAGGTATCTCTGGCCAAGTGGAAGGTAGGTATGCTCCACCGTCAAACATCACCACTGTGTCTGACCGTGTTCATCTCTGAAAGGAGAGCATCCCACATGTGGGGAGAAGAGCAGGTGGCTGTTATATCTCTGCCAATGTGCAGCTACCCTCTAAAACACACGTAGCTCTGATCTCTCTCTCTCAAAGACGTCAAACGTCACTCCTTAACAATCTCTAGATGATAATGTCTGCTGAACAAACAGGTATCGCTAGCTAAGTGGAGGCGAGGAGCGCTCCAACACATGGCGAGAGGCAGAGTGACTCAAACAGAGGCTGGCACGTGAGTGAAGAAGGCCCCGCCCAGCTCCCTACTCCTGAGGTCCCGCCTCCCCTTGGCCCGCAGACTGTCTCTCAAATTCATACAAATGAATTGGTCCCGTGACTGAACTGTGATGAGGCAAGTTGCAAAATCAACCAGAATGTTCAAGCAAATAACAGAAAAAAAACGGATCTAAATCCGTTATGTACTGTATACATAAACGTAAAAGTCGGGTCTTGAAACCTGAAAAATCGATCCTAAAATCAGACCCCGACTTGTATGCCCGTTCAAAAATGCAACAATTTTTTTTTTTTTTTTTCACATCTTCTTGCCTCCTCCAATCTCACACCAGTTTCTCAGACACATTGAATTTGGTTGCAGCGGCGCCGTTACCAATTTCTTTCGCCACTTCAATGACTTTTAATTCAAAACCAGCTTCATATTTTCTTCTGATCGAACGCTCCATCGTAGGTAAGGGATGCTCTTACGATAAAGGTGCGAGAGGGGGTGAGATACAAAAAACACAAAACAGTGCAAACGTCCCTTCGGAATAGTGCGGGTATTACCGTGTGGTCACATTAAAAAAAAAAAAGGGCCCTGTGCTTACTCTCTCAGGTGGGCATTAGCATATCATAATCTCATGGACCAATAGCGTGTGTTTTCTGCATTCGACTTATACGACCAACATTATAAAATACCAGAAATTATACGGTAAAAATCAAGCCCCGACTTATCCGTGGGAGAACTTAAACGAGAGTATATACGCTAGTTCTCTCATGAAAAGCAGATAGATAGAGAGACAGATGTTGGATTTTCTAGATATAGAGATACATTAGGACATCATGGTGGCCCCGAGCCTTGGGTTCAAACCTCAGCCACAGCACTGTGTGCGATATTTGCATGGTCTCACAAAGTCTGTGGTCATTTTCCTCTCAGTTCCATAAGACATCCATCTTTGATTAACATGGCACTGCGTGAGTGTGCCCAGTGAAGAACTGGTGCTCCAGAGGTTTATCCCCCCCAAAGTAGACCCCTTTCTCCATAGCCCTGGATTGGATTCAGTGACTCAAATACAACAAAAGAGCTCTTCAACAGCCAACTGAATTAAAATGCCCGATGACTTCTGAAAGAGAAGACATCCCTCCGTGCCATAACAAGCTGATGGATGTGCAGCAAAGAAACGAAAAAAGGAGACTTCATTCTGTAACAAAGGGCTGGAGAAAAACACTTTCCGCCTTTGAGAAAAATAAAAACACTTCAACAGTGCCCTCTGCTGGCTGGAAATAAACAAAATACCAAAAGAGCGAGGGAAGAAAGGCCTGATGAGCCAACAATCTGGTGCTGCAGCGCCACCCACAGGGACTGGAGCTTCACCTCCAAGTTACATAAAAACGCGTTCTGTATGTTCTGGCAAGTTATGGCGATGCCTCAAGAACACCTCCTAGTGGTCACAATATTCATATATACAACATAAAGAGAAAATATTACACAAAATATGACTTTTATCTTTACTTGTGTGCTTTTCTATTATGTTAAAATACTGACCCTCACAAATGCAATTCACTACTTTGTAAAGTTCTAGTTATCTTTATTACAGCCAACAGGGAACTACAGGTTGAAAAGGGGGATAGGAAACTTGGGAGTGGCACAAATGTGGAGTCAAGTGACGGCCCACCTGTCCCAATGGCCAAGTCACACTTAGAGAAGCCATCACGGAAGGAATGTCGAGAAACATTTGGACTTAATATCTCAGAAACAGCCAACCACCTTCTGACCTGCCAATCCCGTTGTTTTGTTACACATCACAGGTTCAAAAAGCTAAATGTAATGACAATACAGTCGACATTTAGTGGGCAGCCATCCTGTGCGGGACTGGGATGCTGCAATTCATGACCAAGACCAGGAATAACCACATTCAAAAACAGAATGAACAGCTTCAATATACACACACGAGTAGATAGATGAACAGATGGAAAGATAGATACTGTAGTTTGGATGGGTGGGTACACAATCATTAGACTGTTTGTCCTCGCAATTATCACAATGCCTGACTTCTGTTTACTCGTCATGTGTACTCCCTGCTTATACTAATGCTAAATAATTTGATTGTAAATGACTTGGGGTAAAACCAAATAAACAAATGTCAATGTAAAGCCCATCTGCTCGCTTTGTGGCTTGCACTGATTTACTCCTTTTGAAGCCACATGTTTATTTATTTAATTATTAACTATTCCATAAACGCATCCCTTGTGTGTTTTACACATGATACAATTGTCCATGAGATAGATAGATAGATAGATAGATAGATAGATAGATAGATAGATAGATAGATAGATAGATAGATAGATAGATAGATAGATAGATAGATAGATAGATAGATAGATAGATAGATAGATAGATAGATAAAGGCACTAGATAACATAGATAGATAGATATATACAGTGCATCCGGAAAGTATTCACAGCTCATCACTTTTTGCACATTTTGTTATGTTACAGCCTTATTCCAAAATGGATTAAATTCATTTTTTTCCTCAAAATTCTACACACAACACCCCATAATGACAACGTGAAAAAAGTTTACTTGAAGTTTTTGCAAATTTATTAAAAATAAAAAAACTGAGAAATCCCATGTACATAAGTATTCACAGCCTTTGCTCAATACTTTGTCGATGCACCTTTGGCAGCAATTACAGCCTCAAGTCTTTTTGAATATGATGCCACAAGCTTGGCACACCTATCCTTGGCCAGTTTCGCCCATTCCTCTTTGCAGCACCTCTCAAGCTCCATCAGGTTGGATGGGAAGCCATTTTAAGATCTCTCCAGAGATGTTCAATCGGATTCAAGTCTGGGCCACTCAAGGACATTCACAGAGTTGTCCTGAAGCCACTCCTTTGATATCTTGGCTGTGTGCTTAGGGTCGTTGTCCTGCTGAAAGATGAACCGTCGCCCCAGTCTGAGGTCAAGAGCGCTCTGGAGCAGGTTTTCATCCAGGATGTCTCTGTACGTTGCTGCAGTCATCTTTCCCTTTATCCTGACTAGTCTCCCAGTCCCTGCCGCTGAAAAACATCCCCACAGCATGATGCTGCCACCACCATGCTTCACTGTAGGGATGGTATTGGCCTGGTGATGAGCGGTGCCTGGTTTCCTCCAAACGTGACGCCTGGCATTCACACCAAAGAGTTCAATCTTTGTCTCATCAGACCAGAGAATTTTCTTTCTCATGATCTGAGAGTCCTTCAGGTTCTTTTTGGCAAACTCCAGGCGGGCTGCCATGTGCCTTTTACTAAGGAGTGGCTTCCGTCTGGTCACTCTACCATACAGGCCTGATTGGTGGATTGCTGCAGAGATGGTTGTCCTTCTGGAAGGTTCTCCTCTCTCCACAGAGGACCTCTGGAGCTCTGACAGAGTGACCATCAGGTTCTTGGTCACCTCCTTGACTAAGGTCCTTCTCCCCTGATCGCTCAGTTTAGATGGCCGGCCAGCTCTAGAAAGAGTCCTGGTGGTTTCGAATTTCTTCCACTTACGGATGATGGAGGCCACTGTGCTCATTGGGACCTTCAAAGCAGCAGAAATTTTTCTGTAACCTTCCCCAGATTTGTGTCTCGAGACAATCCTGTCTCGGAGGTCTACAGACAATTCCTTTAACTTCATGCTTGGTTTGTGCTCTGACATGAACTGTCAACTGTGGGACCTTCTATAGACAGGTGTGTGCCTTTCCAAATCAGGTCCAGTCAACTGAATTTACCACCAGTGGACTCCAATGAAGCTGCAGAAACATCTCAAGGATGATCAGGGGAAACAGGATGCACCTGAGCTCAATTTTGAGCTTCATGGCAAAGGCTGTGAATACTTATGGACATGTGTTTTCTCAATTTTTTTATTTTTAATAAATTTGCAAAAATCTCAAGTAAACTTTTTTCACGTTGTCATTATGGGGTGTTGTGTGTAGAATTCTGAGGAAAACAATGGCACTATTTAGCAGGTGAAGGGTCGGAGTGGAGGGGTGGATTAGTAAGGTGGGGTTTGGAAGGTGTTGGGATTAATAAAGTATCTATCTATCTATCTATCTATCTATCTAAAGACTTTTTTTATTATTTACAGTTGATGTTCTTCTGTTCTAGCCTGCGTATGCTGGGGGGCTCAAGTCCAAGTGCCTGTTAATGTCGTTTTCATTAGAAAGCTGCGATTCAGGCTGCTCTCTGGCACTCTTAGTACTGGCCCTGAATTTTACTTTCACCGTGTCCCAGTTAAACGTGTGTCCCTTCAAGCTTGTATGTGTGTAAATCAGAGACCGTGGGGCTTTCTTTCTGACGGCACTGCAATGTTCCTGTATACGTGCTGCGAGTCTTTTAGAAGTTTGTCCCACGTATACCGCTGGGCACTCAATGCAATTGAAAGCTTCTGAACTATTTTAAGATATGTGATTCACTTGCTCGCTTTGTGGATTTCCAGTTTCAAATATGTAAACCGTATCACAGGCCTTCGCCTCCATCTACAGTATATATGGGGTGTGGGCCAGGAGATTGTGTGTGAGTGAGAGTGGGGGGGCACCCTATAAAATGATAAGATTTCTAGACATAGGACTACTTTGATAGGCAGTGACAGAGTGTCATTCACTACATGTCAACATTCTTTTCTAAAACAGCGTGCTCAGCGGGCTGGAGTGGAGTGCCCCCTAGTGACTGCTTAGTGACAATGTGCCCTCATCCCAAAGCCTTAAAGGTTTCAGTATTTTTCTTTTTTTTTTTTTCTGTTTCCTTGGGACACATATCCACTTTGAGAAAACAAGCCCGGCTTATTTGACTGATGGCATCTTCCTCCACAGGGACCCAAGGATTCCATTACCGAGCGAAACAGAGGACGGCGTTGGGGATTCATACATTTGTTCTAATCTGAGTGAAGATTTTAATGTGCTCAATTAGCGTTCATTTACTGAAACAATAATTGGCTTGCTCAGTCAATTTCATGCTAATTCTGTTTAAAGAAATCCCAAAGAGGGAGCAACGTGTGCACGAGAAGACAAAAGAGCACAGCCTCCGATGCTGACATTAATGTCTTTGTTCTGACCAGACAGGGCACAGAAGAAGCGAGTTGCGAGGCAATTTCAATAACACTGTGATATATAAAAAAAATATGTAAGAAAAGGGAGTGGGCAGTCTTTCTTATTATACAGCGTCATTCACAGTGCCTGCCATCATTCCCTTACAACTCAGGTCACATTTTTCAGAGTTTGCCTGCAGCCATCAATAGTTGAGTCTTCACCTGCTGCATCCTGATTGGACTGTGCTAAATGGAGGGCCCGCCTACGAGTGCTGAGTACCACCCACATGAGGGATTAAACGGATGGGACTGGTGATCTTTGTTGGGCTGATTGGTCTGTTCTCGTCTAAATGTTCTAAGAACGTATTAATGTCCCAGAGTGGCCAAGTCAGAGTCCAGAATTGAGAATTCGTGGCTGGACTTGAAAATGGTTGAATTTAGTCCACTTCATCATGGTTCACTTTTCAGCTGGGAATAACGTAGGTTTTGTATTTGGATTGTGTCTGAATTACGTGTACACCTGGCACCAAAATGCATCTTCAATGCCTGCAATTTTATTTCCTGGTCAGAGGTCACCCTCTCCACACAAAATTCTAATCATCTTCTATTTACGTGTCTGGATTGACAAAACCCTATTTGAATTTCCACTTGTGTTTTAAAGTGGTCACTCTCTGTTTCTGACTTCCCTGAATGTGATCCGAGGGGTCCGTTGACAGGATCCTGCTGTGATACCGGAGCAGGACTGCATCACCGTAAACACATAAAAGGGTCCTGTGTGCTCAGTGGTGGAATGGTGTCCCGACCTGGACGAGTTCCTGCCTTGTGTACAATCGGGGTCACCTGCAGCATTACTGCTACCCTAAATGAAGCTGTAAACGGCACCCCACCCGACTCCATCGGCTCTGAGTGGAATTATCACTGGCTGAACTGTACGTAAAAACCTGGAGACATGAAACAGGGGGAAGAGCAAACTATGGAGGATCTGGGTACAAATCTGAGTTTATTATTTGAGAATGTTGAGGGGGACGCTTGATTAAATAAAGCAATGTCTGTTTCTCGAGGAGGGGCGACACTCCAGAAAACTCATAGGAACATGCATTAGCAGGCTTTCTTAATTTATTTTACATTTTCCCAAAGAAAAATATAAATGTTACACATAATCCAATAATCTTCTTATATAATACACTACCATGGCTGTCTGTTTGTCTGTCCAGGATTTTAAATCACCTGTAGCTCACAAACCCTTTGAACTATTGACCTGAAATTTGGTACACATATACCAAGTGACGTCTACTGTCTGCTTTCAGGGTGATGATTTTTATTCGTCTTTTTATTTTTATTTTATTTTATTGTAGAATCAACTCACTGCAGCGGGTAGCAAGTCGGCCATGCGGCGCATGTGTACGGGCGCCGTTCTCATTCCCTACCACCTCCGCCGTCATTTCCCCTAACTCTTCATATCTTAAACATTAGGACACTCTAAACAAGAACAGGCCATTCAGCCCAACAAAGCTCGCCAGTGCTATCCACTTATTTCTTCCAAAAAAACATCAAGTCGAGTTTTGAAGGTCCCTAAAGTCTTACTGTCTACCACACTACTTGGTCGCTTATTCCAAGTGTCTATCGTTCTTTGCGTAAAGAAAAACTTCCTAATGTTTGTGCTACTAGGGTGTTGTACCGTATTAGCCATTATGAATGTAGAGAAAAGCCAAGCAAAATGACACCGTTTATTGGCTAATTAAAAAGATTACAATATGCAAGCTTTCGAGGCAACTCAGGCCCCTTCTTCAGGCAAGATACTGTATAATACGGAAACTGGAGTTCCCTGCATTTATGTAGACACCAGGACAGATACAGCATTGGAAAACCTTTAAGTGAGACATCTTAAATGTAAAAAATTAATAGACCACTCCAGGCTAAGATTCATTTAGCAAGAGAGGAGAACAATGTCTAGTCAAGATCTTTGGATAAGATGACTGTCCAACAAAGTCTTTTTGCATCTCTCAGAATGACAGACAACCTGTCTACAGATCCACATTGTTTTGAAAAACTCATTACAAACTTCAAAAGACTTTGTTGGACAGTTATCTTATCCAAAGATCTTGACTATACATTGTTGTTCTCTCTCTTGTTAAATTAACCCTAGCCTGAATGAATCTTTTAGTTTTTTATATTTAAGATTTCTCATTTAAAGATTTATCAATGTTGTTTCTTGTCCTAGAGTGTGTATGTAAACACAGGGAACTCCAGTTTCTGTATTACATCTTGCCTGAAGAAGGGGCCTGAGTTGCCTCGAAAGCTTGCATATTGTAATCTTTTTAGTCAGCCAATAAAAGGTGTCATTTTGCTTGGCTTTTCTCTAATGTTTGTGCGAAATTTACCCTTAACAAGTTTCCAACTGTGTCTTCGTGTTCTTGATGAACTCATTTAAAAATAACAGTCTCGATCCGCTGGACTAATTCCCTTCATAATTTTAAACACTTCAATCATGTCACCTCTTAATCTTCTTTTGCTTAAACTCTGTATGCTCAGCTCTTTAAATCTTTCCTCATAACTAATCCCCTGTAGCCCTGGAATCAGCCTAGCTGCTCTTCTCTGGACCTTTTCTAGTGCTGCTATGTCCTTTTTGTAGCCTGGAGACCAAAACTGCACCCAGGACTCCAGATGAGGCCTCACCAGTGTGTTATAAATCTTCAATAGAACCTCCTGTGACTTGTACTCCACACACCAAGGCGCTATATAACCTGACATTGTTAGCCTTCTTAATGGCTTCTGAACAGTGACTGTAAGTCGATAGCTTAGAGTCCACTATGACTCCTAAATCCTTCTCATAAGGTGTACTCTTGATTTTCCGACCGCCGATTGTGTATTCAAACCTAACATTTTTACTTCCTATGTGTAATTCTTTACATTTACTGACATTACATTTCATCTGCTACAAATCTGCCCAGGCCTGTATGCTATCCAAGTCCTTCTGTGATGATATAACGGATTCCAAATTATCTGCTAATCCACCTATCTTGGTATCATCTGCAAACTTAACCAGCTTGTTACTTATATTCCTATCTAAATCATTTACATAGATTAAAAAATAGCAGCAGTTCTAGCACTGCCCCCTGCTTGTTACCACTCTTAACATCACCCAGTTCTGATGAGGTTCCTCGCACCATCACCCTCTGGTTCCTGTGTCTGAGCCAATTCTGCACCCATCTAAAAACATCACCCTGAACTCCCACTTCTTTTAATTTGATGCCCAATCTCTCATGTGGCACCTTATCAAATGCTTTCTGAAAGTCCAGATAAATAATCTCATCTGCTCCACTTGGATCGTATCTTTTTGTTGCCTCCTCATAAAATTCCAGCATGTTAGTAAAACACAACCTCCCTCTTCTGACCCCACGCTGACTGTTCCTAATAACTCCTGTCCTTGCCAGGTATTGCTCAGTCTTATCCTTAACAATTCCTTCCATGACCTTTCCTGTGATGCATGTTAAGCTTACTGGCCTATAGTTGCTTGGATCTGCCCTGTCACCCTTTTATATAAATCATTCTTGAGGCAGATTGAAGACTTAGTGCCAGCTTAAGTGAAAAATTAAAGAAAATGTACTAAGTAATTGCAACACAAACACTGACTTAATCAGTTTTAATGTGAAAAGATGCCAACAGAAGAAGAGAAAAAGCAGGCCACTAGGGCGGAGAGAAGAAGAACTGCTCAGGAAGCAGCAAGCGCATCAACCTCTGAGCAAACGAATGATAAACGTACAGAGAAAGAGGATGAAAACTAGGAATGATCAAGTCAAGTGGATTAATGTGCAGTGCGCCATTACTGGTAATTTATATTAGTTGAATTTTGTAGGTCTCTAATTAAACCACCAACTAAACAGGTACCTGACAATGATGGTGACAGTCTAGTTATATTCTTACCAAGGAAGCTTTGTAAACATATACTGTACATTTCATTTACATTATATCAACAAATTGACAAACTTACTATAATCACATCATTCAATGCAACTAATTTATAATGACTATCTTTAAACATTTACCCATAATTGCTATTTACTCTATGCTCAAGAATGCAAATAATGGAATACAACTAACCAATGGCTCCACCGCCATCTTGGAGTCAGTCAAATAGAGACTCATGTCTGAAAAGACCAAAACTGCCATTTTCCTTTTTTCTTCAAGCTGTCAAGTACACAGAGTTCATCACGGTGCCCCAAATCTTCTATCTGTTTCTCTTGTCTTTGTTACACAGTGCATGCTGGAATCTGGAAGACCACGTATAGGGAGTCACATGTTCAGACCAAAGAAAAGGCAAAATAATATAAAACGAAATAATTGGAGAGTTGCAGCGGCAGATCTACTACAAAGTTAAGCCCTTTGCCCATGGGATTAATAAAGTTTATCTAATCTGATCCTGGAGGGGGGCTCCAGAAGCAACTTTAGTCCACACTGCTTAAAAATGTTGGGTGTCTACTGTACTGTATTTTTTAAGAATAACAAGACTAATAATACAGTGTAACTCAGTACAGTTATTTTAATCAAAATCTGATGTGGTGGTTACATTAAAAAAAAAAAAAAAGTGTGCCGATCTGTCGTAGAATAACCCCACTGAAGAAGGTAACAGTGGTTACCCAGTCCTTGTTGCGGGTTGCGAAGGGCCCCCCATAACAGTTCAAGCTTCAGGGCCCCACTGGAGAGTTGTATTGAGCCCAAGAGTTCGTCAGTTAAGAGTTTGTATTGTTTAAATAAACGCTATTCCCCCCCATCCCCCCCAGGTTTGCCTAAATTGTGAATTTCCCCTTGGGATTAATAAAGTATCTATCTGTCTAAATGGCAGGGCCAGTCCTGTGTTCAATACAGCATGCGCTCCGACTCACCTTTATCCTGTATTAGCTAATCGCATTTCATTTTAAAAGCTAAGGATCTGTGCTGATGTCTGAAAGGCTGCCGGTTCAAATCTCATTACTGCCAGAAGGGATCTTACTCCATTGGGCCCTTGAGCAAGACCCTTAGCCTGAAAATTGCTCCAGGGGTGCTGTATAATGGCTGACCCTGCGTTCTGACCCCCAAATGTCATGCGAAAGCACAATTTCCTGTTGAGGATTAATAAAGTATAACAAGTGCAATACAAATAAAATTTATTATTATTATTATTATAAATAAAATAAAATTTATTATATATATATATATATATATTCATTGCATTCATAGTCTGAGTCCCGACCTCATTGTATGAGTGCTTACCTACCATATATATATATATATATATATATATATATATATATATATATATATAAAAAGCTTGCTCTGGTACTACCACCTTCTAACCAGTAGGGGGCATCCAAGTGCTAGATTTCTTCCTTTTTTTTTCCCCATCAAGATGCTGTGCCTTCAGAAAATATTCCAAGCTCTTCACTTTTTTCACAGTTTCTTATGCTGTAGGCTTGTGTTAAAATTAATTAAATTATTTTTTCCCTAATCAATGAGAGTATTTATGCACACGTAGAAGATGAATAACCCAAATAGGCAGAAACCTGGTTTCTTAAAAATCTACATTTATACAGGCAAGTTATGTTCTGGAGTTCTCCTTTTGTCAAAACACACCGACGTCATTAAAATGTGCAAAAAAAGTTAAATGTCATCATCGGCCACCGTGAATCCGATAAGACGTATCATTTTCTTGCGTTTTATAGATAATGTTTAGTCAAACTGATGCTTTATTTACAGGTTTCTGTTACCGGATTGCTCGCTGCACACTCTTTTGTGCTTGGCTGTGCGATTGAGCCCTACAATGGATCAGCATACCTGTACGTGTGCTTCTTACCTTAAACCTGGTGCTGCTGAAATAAGGATAACGCAGGGATTTTTATCTCAATAATGTAAGTTATTACATTAGGTTACTTGTTACTCTAAAAAGTACCGTATATACTCGTGGAAAAGTTCTCCCGCGGATAAGCTGGGACTTGATTTTATCGTATAATTTCTGCCATTTTATAATGTCGGGCATATAAGTCGAATGTGGAAAAATCGCGCTACTGGTACAAGAGATTATGAAATGCTAATGCCCACTTGAGAGAGTAACCATGGAGCATGCGGCCTTTTTTTCTTCTACGTATTGCGCCTACGTGACCACATGGTAATACCCAAACTATTCCAAAGTGAAGTTTGCACTGATTTGTGTTTTTTGTATGTCACCCCCTCATACACCTTTATTGTAAGAGCATCCCTTATCTACAATGGAGCGTTCGATCAGAAGAAAAAATGAAGCTGCTTTTAAATGAAACATCATTGAAGTGGCAAAAGAAATTGGCAACTGCACTGCTACAACAAAGTTCAATGCGTCAGAGAAACTGGTGTGAGATTGGAGGAGGCAAAAAGATTAGAAAAAAATTAAGTGTCGTATTTTTGAATGTGCGTACAAGTCAGGGTCTGATTTTATGATCGATTTTTCAGGTTTCAAGACCTGACTTATACGTGAGTATATCCGGTAATCGGACTACTGAACACATGATCACCAGCACTGCTCCCGAATTTGCGCTGGGCTAAGCACTGTATATACAACTCTTCAACTTCATATTGGGCGATTTCTGAAATGTTGAGACAGATTATGTCAACCTGGAGAAGGAATAATGTGATCACCCAAACCTTTGCCTCTGGAAATGTATTTTGTGGACACTTCCAACCGTTTCTGTTGGAAGTGTGTGCAGAGCAAATCCATACAGCAGGCTGACAGAGTGCAACGGACATGCGCAGACAACAAAGTCCTTAACAGTTAAGGGTTTACACGTCCACATAATCGGGTTATCTGTGGACAAATCTACCTCTGTTAACACGGCAACTCCGAGGACAATAACCCAAGTTCTCTAACCGAAATAAGGGTCTACATGACATTTCAGAATCCAGGTTTTTGGAAATAAATGGGTTGTTGAAGTGCATGAAGTAACACTCAATATCCCATAATGAGAAAGCAAACACAGGATTTTAGACATTTTTCAAATGTATTTGTCCCACCCCCTTTTAGCCCCACCTCTGTCTTATATGGATGTGTGCGTGCATACCTTGTAACAGACCCCCATCCCGCCCAGGCCTGGTCTCTGTTGTGTGCTCATTATGACAGCTGGTTTGGTCCAGCACCAGTCCATGGAGATATTCAATAGAGAATCAGCACCTAAATGTCTAAAATCATTGCTGGAAACACTGGGACAGAAAAAAAATCAACAATGGAAAACACATTATACTATACTTTCTGCCTCAGAGATATGCTACACTCTTAAAAAATAAAGGTGCCAGATTGGCTCTTCAGAGCGATGCCACTGGGGAACCATTTTTGGTTCCCAAAAGACACACCCACCCACATGAAGGTTCCAGAAAGAACTTTTATTTATTTAGATCTGTATTAGGCTCCATACAGGGAATACCAAGAACAGATGGTACCAAATTTGTGAAATAACAATGGTCCAGTACTTTAAAAGGACTCTCGCTGCATACAATCACACACAGGCCAAGTTCAGGTTTTCTTAATCTGTTAGTGTCATACTGGGTAGCCCACCATACATTAAAGATTTCAGCTTTATCTACATATTGGGAAGTTTTTCAATGCACAAAGAACCAACTTCAGGTCAGGTCAGGCTGGAGAGCATGCACCAGTACAGCACATTGCCGCACCCACCATAAGATGAAAAAGCTTGGGATCCCGGTTGGCAACCCCCCAGGCAGACACACAGTCCAGTCCCACCCTCTGAAAATGACCCTCTATCTGCCGTAGCCAGGTGTTACATGGGTGTCTCCTTGGCCTGGTCTAGTCGCTCGGATCCTCAGCAAAGAGCTGGATCACCCTCGGGGAATCTGGTGCCATAACTGACGCTCCCTCACAATGCAGGTCATGTGCCTCATTCAGGACTCCGTGAGCAACACAAAGTCAAACCAGCGGGACCCAGGGATTCTCTGAAGTGACAGACATGAAGGAGCCCAGTCTTTATCTCAGGTCACTGGATAGCGGCCATGTCTCGCTAAACAGGAAGCACCAGGATGCTAAAGACTTGGACTTTCCAATCTTTGGCAAAGACATTCGGGAGTGCCACACACCCTTTTCCAGCGACCACATGACACCCCCATGGTCTCCCAATCCGTCTATTGACTTCATAGGAAGAGTCACCAGAGACATGAACGTCACTGCCAAGGAAAGTAAACCTCTCGAGGAGATTGACACTCTCTCCGCAGACAGACACCCTGCTGATGGCTCTGGCCAAGAAGTCATTAAAGGCCTGGGTGTTAGTTTTTATCCAGGACACTCGCAAGCCCGGACACTCAGACTCCTCGCTCAGTCTCTCGAGCCTCTGTTGACTCCATGAAGATCACATCATCATGAGCAAAGTCAAGATCAGGGAATCTCTCTTCACCAACAGATGCCCCACAGCCGCTGGACCCCATGACCCTGCCCACCATCTCAGTCCATACAAGCATTGAACAGAGTAGGAGCAAAAATACACCCCTGACCAACCCCAGAATCAACTGGGAAGAACACAGAGGGTCTGCCTCCACTCTGCACAGTACCAACTTCATCCTTATGCAAAGAACCCTTTTCAGAATGAAATGGGACTCGGTCAAGCAATGGATCCACACATCCTAACCATAAAGTGCAATGAAAGAAGAAGCACTTTTAAGAGTGTAGAAGGACCCTTAGAGCATGGCTTCTAACTGAAGGAATTACTCACAGGCCGATACTGGGCTGATAACACCTGATATGCTTAAACATTGGTGTGCCCTTGAGGTACAATCTTTAAAATGCTGCTTCTTTATGGTTCTTTACTGGGTTGTGTGGTTCCATTGCTTGACCGAGCCCCATTTCATTCTGGGACTAGTGCTTTGCTAATGAACTCGATTCTTTGTGCTTTGAAAAACTCCCAAATATGTAGTAAAAACCTAACATTTTCAATATATGGTAGGCTACCTAACAGATTAAGAAAACCCGAACACAGCCCGTGTTATTGACTGCTTCAAAAGTCCTTTTAAAATCATGAGCCATTGGTAATTGAACAAATGTGTTACCATCTATTTGTGGTTATTTACTGTGTGGCGCCTGAGACAGAGCTAAATAAATAAAAATTCTTTCTGGAACCTTCATGTGGAAGGGTCTTTTAAGCCCCACAAATGGTTCCCCTATGGCATCGCACTGAAGATCTGCTCTGGCGCCTTGATTTTGAAGAGTGTAGCAGTCGGAGACTGAGAATTGCACAAGTATGAGTGGGCGCTAACTCAGCGTTTCTCAACCTTTTAAGTATTTGAGACATTAAAAACAGTTTTAATCGCGCCCTCCTAACGTTTTTTTTGAAAGGAGCCCACTAATACCAATTTGTTCTTTTTTAATTAATGATATATCATAGATGCATATTTTATTATAGCTACTTAACTTTAATCGACATTTAACTCTATTTTTCTAGTATCAGAATGTAGTTTAAGTTAATTTGTTTTGGTTTCAGTAGATGTATTTTTCATATTTTCGATTCTTGTTTTCTTTTTTTCACATCTTCCCACAGGTTGAGAACCATCATTTCCGAATCCGAAGCCGTTTCCTTGTGGCCTGCCACATCTCTCCTTTTTCCGTCTGCGCCGGTTCGGGGGACTTTAAAGGGGGTGACACAACTCAAAGACGCCCTCACGTTAATACAGGTGTGCGAGTCCCCATTTGGCAAGGCCTGCTGTTCTGTAGAAAAACAGAAACCGAAACCGCGACCCTAACGCCCCAGACAGTCTGAGCGTCCCCATCAGCTGACTGCCCTTGGCAACGGCAGGTGTAAAGAGCGCTCGCTCGCTAGCTCGCACGGCCCGGCAGTGTCTACAGCACATCGGGGGCTCCTTCTGCGTGCCAGATGGGCTCGGGGCTGGAGGGATGCGACGATCTGGCTCATCCTGTCTCAGACAGGAGAAAGGCGGTGTGACCAGCGCTCCAGTTAGACCCCCAACGCAGCTCGCTAAACTCTCTAGGGTCATCATAGCCGCCCCCAGCACGCGCCCGGCCAGCTGCTCCCGGCCGGGGCACCTTTACTGTCGCTAATGAATAGACGGAGAGGGCCAGTCGACCCATCTGCTCTGCTCTGCGGGCCGACCTCACGCGTGGCATCGGGGCTCTGGAGGATTTGCATGGCTGGGGTCCATTTTTAATAGTCTTGGAAACTAATACCTTTTGTACGGTTCATTATAATAATATATATAACTCCATCTTAATATATCTTCAGCCCGATGCCAGAGGGGAACAATTTTTGGGGCATAAAAGACCCATCCACATGAAGGTTCCGGAAAAAAAAAATTTATATATATATTTATATTTTTTTCTGTATGAGTTTATTTAGTCTGACTTGTTAGAACATTAAAAGAGAAATTCGAGGGGCCAGCAGCAGCTTCCTGGCTCAAAGTGCAAAAACAAAGAAGGCGACACTTTCCCGTGTACCAGTTTCTATAAGGCGTATGTGTGTCCACGCAGAGCACATTGCACCGACAAAATAAAAAAAAAAAAAACAAAAACCTGAAATTATGTTTTAGGGTTATTTTATTAAGGTAAGTGGTTGCACAATTTTTTGTCATTTAATTTATAATTACATTTTATTTGTTAGTTGGGCTTAAGTAATATTTGGCTCAACTATTTTGAGCAGAGTTTGATACAATTTGCTCCATAATTGCAACTCATTTAAAAAACGAATGCTTGAAATGTATTACTTTTTTTAAAAGTTTTTACATCCAAATACAATAAATCCGATTTTAAAACATGCTGTATTTACTATATGCTCGTATATTTACAGTTTTTTTATTTAAACATAGATTACTTCGGCAACTCCAATAAGCTTTTAAAGCACGGGGTGTGATGTATACGTGCAAATAAACATTTAAAATAAGGCAACAAAAACAATAAAGAATAATAAATAATAAATTATATATATATATATATATATATATATATATATATATATATAAATAAATAAATAAAGGTAAGGCAGGGAGCATGTGCTAAATTGCGCATTGCCGCACCCACCACAACAAACCACCTAGATTAGGACCCAAGTGCAGCGGGTGACACCTCAGCACCACACTGGAACAAATATAATGTAAATCATATAATTTTATGTAAAAGTAAATGTTATATACACAGTACTGTCTTGTTAAAAGTTCATACCAATTCAATTACAGCTTATAACAAAAACATTCTTATTAAACATTTTCTTCTCCACCTAAGCACTGAACAAACGTCCTTTCTACACCCAGTAAATGCCCTATTATCCTGTTCCCCAATATTTGATTGCATTTTTTTTTGCGAAATATTAACGATAATGAACATATTAGAAGCAAAGAAAAAGATGGAGGGGTTGGGGGTTCCTTAGATTTTATGCAAAATATTATGCTTTATGCAAAAAAGTGTGCGTTCACATAATTTATTTAATTTAAGTTAAATCAACATAATTATGTACTTATAAAATGGTAATACCACGTTTTGAGTATTAAAAATTGTTCATTTTCAAAAAGATTATGCTTTCCTTAAAAGAAAATAATTCAATGGCTTTGTTTCAACTTCAGTGAATTTTTTTATATGTAACTAGAAAAACTAATACCAGCAAACCTGATTATTTTTCAGTTAGATAACCTCAACTTAGATAATGTAAACATCCCTCAGTTATATATATATTTTTTTAGTATGCATATCACTCTTAAAAATAAAGGGGCCAGAGCAGTTGTTTTTTTAATCTATTTTGGATCCCAAAAGCCCCATCCACATGTAAGTTCATGAAAGAAACCTTTAGATCCACAGCAAGGTCCATAAATAGATAATAATAGATTTGTAAAATTCAAATGGGTTCCTGATTTTACAAGTAGAGTAAACACGGGTGGAGTTGGGGTTTTCTTGATCTGGTAGTATCCTGCTCAGTCGCTCTCTATAAATTAAATATTTCAGTTTTGTCCACACATTTGGAACCTTTACAAAGCCCATGCAAAATTAACTTTTTTCCCCCTCAAACCAGTGTTCAATGAAGAATCACACAGCCCAGTACAATCCCATTAAAGAGCTGTTCTTTTAAGAGTGTATACCACCATGTCTAATAAAACGCTGGCGAATGAAAACTCTTAATTTGCCATCCTTGTACTTTGTTATATTTGGCTAAAGATTGTGATGGAATAAAACCCACTGCTGGGAAGGTCCATGCCTTTCACTTGGTGATACTGCTGTAAGGCTCTGGCTCAATTATAATATATAATGCCTTTCACAACTATCTATTTTAAAGTGCCTTCCATATCTCTCTATCATCAAACATGTGTGAGTAGGACAAATACGTGGCTTCAATATGAGCATGAGAGAGAGCGGCCAGCAGCACCACCTTCTCCTTTACCTCCTGGTCAGATCCAGTGGCGCAGCGACGTCACTTTGTCTTCTCACAACCTGGAAGTCCCTAACTCATCAGCCTCGAACCAAACATGAAGGCCATTTATGCTTAAAGTCGGCATTCATTCATAGAAAATGCATCTGAGTGTGAAGATGAACACACAATTAGACCTTTTGATGATTTTATGACCTGTGCAGTCATTTTTGTTATCTGCTGTTTATTTCCATTTGCTTATTACACGGGGTATACCTTTGTGTTTCCACTACGTTTCATCATTGTCATTTGTATTTTATTACAAACATATATTCTATACTGACTTTCACTTCTATTTACAGTATATATCATTATAACATGTCTTTCACTTCCGTCTGTTACACCCCCTACAGGCCACAACCAATGTTCCCTCTAAGGAGTAGCATATAGTGAGCAAAAAACATTGTTTATGAGCGACATTTTGTTTAAGCCAAAAATTTATGAGCACCAACTCCGACGGTCGGAGTGAGCGATCGTGCGATAAGTACGAGCGACGCCGTCGGAATGAGCGATCGTGCGGGAAGTATGAGCAACGCTCTGAATTCGTGTGAGCGATCGTTCACGCGCTCAGCTTAGAGGGAACATTGGCCACAACCTGTATGTATGTATGTATATGAGCATTTGGGTTTGCTTAGGTTGGATGGAAGCCTTTATTGTCATTGTACTGGTACACTGATATTTTAAAACCAGTACAATAACCTACTAGAACAAAGTATTACCTATTATATAGTGCCTTTTACATCAATGAACCAATCAATCAATCAACCAACCAATTAAACTATCACATAGTACTTTTCACATCTGTCTCTGCAAATACTAGATAGATAGATAGATAGATAGATAGATAGATAGATAGATAGATAGATAGATAGATACTTTATTAATCCCAAAGGGAAATTCACAATTCACATTTATCAATCCTATAGTGCCTTACATATCTATCTAACTGTATAATATGTTATCTGTTATACAGCACATTTCACAACTATTTATTAGTGATTCTCATATATATATATATATATATATATATATATATATATATATATATATATATATATATATACTGTATATATATATATATATATATATATATATATATACACTGTATATATATATATATATATATATATATATATATATATATATATATATATATATATACATATATACACTGTATATATATATATATATATATATATATATATATATATATATATATATATATATATATATATATATATATACACACACTATTTATATAAATAGTTATCTTTCATATATTGTCTTTCACATATATCTACACTATATAGGGTACAAGGCAGGAAACAAACCCCAGGCAGGGGGCCAGCTCACCGCAGGGTGCGCACGCACACACACACCCAGCATGTACTAGGCCAATCCACCTAACCTGCATGTCTTTGGACTGTGGGAGGAAACCGGAGCACCCGGAGGAAACCCATGCAGACACCAGGAGAACATACAAACTCCACGCAGGAATGAACTGGGAAGCGAACCCAGGTCTCCTAACTGCAAGGCAGCAGCACTACCCACTGCGCCACCATGCCGCCATCTATAATATCACATCTGTTTATTATATACTCCTTTTCACATCTATCAATCATATAAGACCTTTCACATGTATTGATTTATCTATTATATAGTGACTGTCACATCTTGCTATGTATTAAATAGTGCCTTTTACGTCTATGTATGCATATATCTATCAGAGTGCCTATCATATGCATGCTCTATGTCTGTCAAGCACATAGCGCCCTTCATATCTATGTAGCTGCATAACATGGTCCGTCTATCTACATCATTTTTAGAAATTCAAAAAAGTGAAAAACCTAAATCCAATCATAAATATGGAAGATCACAGGATTAACAATTATATAAAGATAGCAGAATAAAAGGCAGATTTGCATTCTATACATTATATATATATGTGTATATACACACAGAGACACACGCACACACATATAAAAGGGAACAAGTTGTATGGAGACGGATGAAGCCGCAGTTGTCAGCTCCACAGGCTGACCTCGTGCACACGTTGCCCTCAATGACAGAAGAAAGTCGTGGTGCTAGAAACGGCCGACACGTCACTGACAGAGTGTCACCGCGGCTTGCAGGCCAAGTTAAAGGGTGTTAATTTGTTTTTGTAGCTCGACAGCTGTGCGCTGTGCTGTGAGGAGCAGGTGGCTGCCTTGCAGGAGAGATAGGGAGCGTGGGCAGGCTGATCGCACCACCCAAATGTCCTGTTTACGGAGGGTGATATACGAGATGCTGGACACGCTCCAGTATCAACCCGCTGCCATTCACTGTAAATCTCTGGTCAGGTCGGCGGGGCACTCACCCTCCTTATGAGACAGCAATAGGGGGCTTTCAACACACGTCCCCATAACATGGAGTTAACTGACCCACACGTAAAGATGCGTTTTTTCATTGTGCGAGACACGCGCTGAGCTATAAGAGGATTAAAACGTGTGCCGGGGTCACAAACTGCCCACCTGATGTTCATGCAGTTTCAGTCATTCTCAGTCTGGTTTTAACTGTAGATGGGGTCCATTGGATTCAATGACTCATACGCACTCGTGCCCCACACTCTCCACGCTGTCACCAAGCACCTCAGCAGATCCACAGGTCGCAGGTTGTTCCCTTCTTCAGCTTTGCCTGTTGTAACGCCGTTTTTTTTTATCAGTCTGCACTCCCTTTGTTGTAAGTCTAACTATTCTAAGAACTTTTAATTTGGTTTTACCCCAAGTCACTTACAATCCTATCTATCTATCTATTATATAGTGCCTATCTATCTATCTATCTAATCCTGCTTACTATACAACAAATTTATATCTATCTATTATATAGTGTCTTTCTATATCTATCTATCATATAGTATCTATCTATCTATTTGCTTGTAAGTCTACTAGATGTTAGATGAATATGGAACAACAGATCTTCTTGATAATAAATACATTCGTTAACAATTACAAACCTAAGAACCATTCACTGTAAGACCCACTACATACTAGAGCCTATCCGGCCCATCTCAGGGTCCACTGATGCACACAACCACACATGCATGCAACCAATCTGCATTTCTTTGTGGATGTGGGAGGAAAAATTACGCAGACACCCATAACTTCAATCTTTTAGAGTTCCCATGGGATTCTAAGAGGCAAATTTGGGTCCACAGCCCGTGGGTTGGGCGACCGTCTTATCCAGTGGGCCAAAGGAGATGTCCTGGGTTTAGGTGACTAATCATACTGCAAAAGCGTATCTTCTCAGCGGGCATTTAGACTCAGGATCCATTAGGCAGTGGTGTGTTTACCTGCCTAAAGTTCACCTATCAAAGTGTTACAAATAATATATCTAGATCCGTCACATCTCTTTCTCTTTTGAACCAGACAGACAATTTACGTTTACTTTGACTGAACTGTAAACTCTGGTTTGGGCTTGCACCCCTCCTGCTTTGTACCCCCATGCTTGTCGGGATTGGCTCCAGCTGCTCCATAACACTGCGCCGGACAAGCAGATTTGGAAGAGGTATGGACGGACAAGGTACAGACAAAGACGGCACCCAGGAATTAGACTTTTATAATGTATATACAAAACTGTGATGAACAGCATGGCATAACAACAGCTTGGCATGTTTATGATGATATCATCGTCACCCCATATATTTATATAAATGATAAAAACAATTAAACATAGTTTCAATGACTGAAATTTTACAAAACAGTGCAGGATTGAAACTCAAACCACATATTGACATCCTATTACTCTGCCTGCTGCTGACGGCTTACAGTTGCCAAAGGACCCGGTGCAGTGCACTTCCAGACTGCTGTGAAACCATATGTCCTTCTCAGGGCCCTGCTGTCTGCACCTTCAGGCCGTCTGACAGTGTCGGCTCATGGAGGGCTGCAAGCTCTTTACCACTGGATCTCAGGGCCTGTCCTCAAAACGGCCAAATCGCTCCCCATCTTCTAGGATGACATTGAAAACTGAACTCTTTGAAATGTACTTAACTCCCAGAGACAAAGCCTGCTACTGGGCACGTCTAGCCATCTGGTTTCCTCATTTGACTTGTTTAGCTCTTCTTTATATTTCCAACACTTTTGATTTTTCATCCATGGTTTAAACATGAACTTTTTGCACTTCAAAATCTCTGAAGCCCTTCTGGGCAAGATCTGACACAAGGCAGAAACCAACCCTGGACAGAATGCCAGCCCGTCGCCGAACAGATGAATATTCATTTATCATTAGATTGTTTGTCCTCGCAATTATCAAAAAGCCTGACTTCTGTTTACTCATCATGTTTACTCCCTGCTTATGCTAATGCTAAATAATTTGATTGTAAATGACTTGGGGTAAAACCAAATAAACAAGTGTCAATGTAAAGCCCATCTGCTCGCTTGTTGCTTGCGCTGATTCACTCCTTTTGAAACCACATGTTTATTTATTCAATTATTTACTTTTCCATAAACAACACCCTTGTGTGTTTCACACATGATACAGTTTTCCATTAGTTTATATTTATTACTTATCAATCCTGCAATCCTGTGAACTATATGATAGATAGATAGATAGATAGATAGATAGATAGATAGATAGATAGATAGATAGATAGATAGATAGATAGATAGATAGATAGATAGATAGATAAGGTGCTATAAGGATATAGCAGGCACTATGTTAACATGAATGCAAAAGGCATTATATACAAGACAAGACGAATACGAAAGATATTATAAATAATATAACTATTAAAGAAAGAAAACAAATTGACAGAAAAAAAAGCTATATTTACAGAGTGGTAATAAAGGATACATAGATAGGTATGAATGGCAGTATATGCAAGACAGAGAAATAGATAAGATTTGAAAGGCACCCATAGATAGACAGATAGATTTATATAAAGCCTTTCACATCTATCTTACAATGTGTTCCCTTTCATATACTGAATGTATATATATATATATATATATATATATATATATATATATAGGCATATATGACTCAGGCGCTGCCGTGAGTGGCAGCCTTTCCAGCAGCTCCATGTACGACTTTATATTTCTACCTTGTTCTCTATTTTTCTCTGATCACTCCTACCACTTTCTTTTATGTGGACTCGTTTTCTGGACACTTTTTACTACTTGTGAATTTCCCCTTGGGATTAATAAAAGTATCTATCTACAGTATATCTATCTATCTATATCTATATCTATATATATATATATATATATATATATATATATTATATATATATACACATATACAGTGCACCCGGAAAGTATTCCACATTTTGTTATGTTACAGCCTTATTCCAAAATGGATTAAATTCATTTTTTTCCTCAGAATTCTACACACAACACCCCATAATGACAATGTGAAAAAAGTTTACTTGAGGTTTTTGCAAATTTATTAAAAATAAAAAAATTGAGAAAGCACATGTACATAAGTATTCACAGCCTTTGCCATGAAGCTCAAAATTGAGCTCAGGTGCATCCTGGTTCCCCTGATCATCCTTGAGATGTTTCTGCAGCTTCACTGGAGTCCACCTGTGGTAAATTCAGTTGACTGGACATGATTTGGAAAGGCACACACCTGTCTATATAAGGTCCTACAGTTGACAGTTCATGTCAGCGCACAAACCAAGCATGAAGTCAAAGGAATTGTCTGTAGACAGGATTGTCTCGAGGCACAAATCTGGGGAAGGTTACAGAATAAATTCTGCTGCTTTGAAGGTCCCAATGAGCACAGTGGCCTCCATCATCCGTAAGTGGAAGAAGTTCGAAACCACCAGGACTCTTCCTAGAGCTGACTAGCCATCTAAACTGAGCGATCAGGGAAGAAGGGCTTTAGTCAGGGAGGTGACCAAGAACCCAATGGTCACACTGTCAGAGCTCCAGAGGTCATCTGTGGAGAGAGAAGAACCTTCCAGAAGGACAACCATCTCTGCAGCAATCCACCAATCAGGCCTGTATGGTAGAGTGAGCAGACGGAAGCCACTCCTTAGTAAAAGGCACATGGCAGCCCGCCTGGAGTTTGCCAAAAGGAACCTGAAGGACTCTCAGACCATGAGAAAGAAAATTCTCTGGTCTGATGAGACAAAGATTGAACTCTTTGGTGAAAATGCCAGGCGTCACGTTTGGAGGAAACCAGGCACCGCTCATCACCAGGCCAATACCATCCCTACAGTGAAGCATGGTGGTGGCAGCATCATGCTGTGGGGATGGGAGACTAGTCAGGATAAAGGGAAAGATGACTGCAGCAATGTACAGAGACATCCTGGATGAAAACCTGCTCCAGAGAGCTCTTGACCTCAGACTGGGGCTACGGTTCATCTTTCAGCAGGACAACGACCCTAAGCACACAGCCAAGATATCAAAGGAGTGGCTTCAGGACAACTCTGTGAATGTCCTTGAGTGGCCCAGCCAGAGCCCAGACTTGAATCCGATTGAACATCTCTGGAGAGATCTTAAAATGGCTGTGCACCGACGCTTCCCATCCAACCTGATGGAGCTTGAGAGGTGCTGCAAAGAGGAATGGGCGACACTGGCCAAGGATAGGTGTGCCAAGCTTGTGGCATCATATTCAACAAGACTTGAGGCTGGAATTGCTGCCAAAGGGGCATCAACAAAGTATTGAGCAAAGGCTGTGAATACTTATGGACATGGGATTTCTCAGTTTTTTTATTTTTAATAAATTTGCAAAACCTCAAGTAAACTTTTTTCATGTTGTCATTATGGGGTGTTGTGTGTAGAATTCTGAGGAAAAAAATGAATTTAATCCATTTTGGAATAAGGCTGTAACATAAGAAAATGTGGAAAAAGTGATGTGCTGTGAATACTTTCCGGATGCACTGTATGTATGTATGTATGTATGTAGATATGTAGATAGATAGATAGATAGATAGATAGATAGATAGATAGATAGATAGATAGATAGATAGATAGATAGATAGATAGATAGATAGATAGATAGATAGATAGATAGATAGATAGATAGATAGATAGATAGATAGATAGATAGATAGATAGATAGATAGATAGATAGATAGATAGATAGAACGAACTTCATTTATCCCGAGGGAAATTCTTTTGTCATATACATGCTCAGTGCAACAAGAGGAATAAAGATAAGGTAGTAAAGAGTTAAAAAGATCAGTAGTAATAGTGCAAACAGAATAACAAAATAACTCTAAACAAAGTAACAAATAACTATAACTATAACTAATAGTTTGTATTATAACTATATAACTAATTTGTGCAAAGCAACAAACAACTATAACTAAAACTATAACAGATATAATAAAACAACAGATAAACAACAGATATATTAGTCTGTGCATCTGCATTTATTTCTATTAGTTACTTTTTAATATTGTTAATCCAGTAATGTTCCATATTTATTACAGTTCTATGATTGTTTGGATTGGGTGTTTCACATTTTTGACTTTCTAAAAATGATAGAGACTATATTATACAGTTATATAGCTATAAAGGTACTATTTGATTGACAAATATAGTATATGCATTTGATAGGCACTATTTGACAGATATATACATACATACATACATATGAAAGGCTCTATATAACAGTTAAATGTGAAAGGCAATATATGATAGACAAGTAGATGGATATGAAATGTACTATATGACAAATAAATATGTATATATACGATAGATAGATATGAAAATCACTACATAATAGAGGTGAGATAGATAGATAGATAGATAGATAGATAGATAGATAGATAGATAGATGTGAAGGCACTATAAGAAGCAGAATGAGTTTTTTCATTTCACCCTTTAACCAGCTCCATGTTAATGTGCACAATAACGTTTACAAACTTCAAGAAACGCCCTTCAGCATGAACTGAGGGTGGTTTGAATCTGGCACCCGAGGGGTTAATCCCATTCTTTCCTTCACAGCCGGGAGATGGAGCAGGTCACAAGGGAAACAGATGGGATTGGAGTCACATTTGAGCCGACAGGTGGCTACTGCTAAAGGCTGCTTTCTGCACCAGGCGTAGCGTGTTACTGAAAAGGCAGGCAAGCAGTAAAGTCATCAAGAGTCCTATCATCTGGGTGTGTGAGGATGCACTTCCTGTACAGTGTGTGTGTGTGTGTGTGTGTGCGTGTGTGTGTGTGGTGAGCAGAAGGAGGCGGGTCAGCGGAGGGCGAGGTTTTGTAGTCACAGGACAGACAGGCCGCCCCAGGGATGTGGTGTGTGCACACACACATTGACCAGAAGGAGGCAGGTCAGGGGTTGGCGAGGTGGTGAAGTCACAGGAGAGACGGAGACCCCCTGAGGGATGTGTGTGCGTCTGCCTGCTATAGGTCTGCACTTCCCTCAGACTGCCAGCTGCTTAGAACGGTAACAAATCCCAACTGCTTCCTCAGAAGTGCCTTGCTTCTTAATCTTCTTTGTCAATTGTGTTTATAATAGCGAACTTGATTCATTAATTTATTTATTCCTCGAAGTATGTGCTTTTTTGTTTTGTCAGCGCATCCCCCAACACCACAGTAGAAGCTACCCGTTCCACTGGACATACTGTAGACACTGTCTTGAGAGAATGGAACATCCCCTGAGCCCTAGAAGTCTGTAGTGACAGTGACACCACGTCACCTGCGTATCAAGGCTTACACTTTGACACTGAATCTAAAGTTTGCGTTAATTGCACATGGTCTTCCAGTATCTGCGTGAGTCTTCCTCCCACAACAACCAGTTTTCAAACCCATATCCCATAAAATGTGCAGGACGGGTCAACAGGCAACTGTAAATTGTTGTGAATGTTTGTTTTTTTTTTTTTTTTTCTTTTCTGTCAATCGCATCGTGGAATCTTTTGGCTGCATTTCGAGTCACTTGCGGCAGAAGGTGACATAAAATGGAGAGAGACAGAGACAGCAGCCTGGCTAGCAGCAGCACCAACATGCCAAATCTCTAGCAAGTGCTCATGCCTTCATCAGCCACTGCTGTAGAGACTGGATCTGTCTGCCATTGAACCTGCAAATGTACGAGTGGAACCTAAAAAATGGACATTCTGTTTCATGGATAGTGCTTTAACGCGAGTACCCCACCTAATGTATATTTATATATAACTAGCCGTCCCCAGCGGCTACACCTGCGTAGTAGTGAAACAGGACAGTAAGGAGGGCCCTACCCGGCTCCCCACTACTGACGTCACGCTTCTCCCTCCCCTCGGCCCACAGCCTCTCTCTCAGTTTAGCGCGAATATATCACTCCTGCAAGCGAACTATGATTCATAGCATGATGAGAGAAGTCACAAAATCAACTGGAATGTTCAAGCAAATTCTAGAAAAAAACCTGATCTAAATCCGATAAGTAGTTCTCTCATGAAAAGCAGACAGACAGACAGACAGATGTTGGATTTTATCCATATTACTAACCGAGAATAAACTGGATATGGACGCAGGGACACGGCGATGGGACCATGAGATGTACTGCGCAGGCGCGCGTCTCATAAACCGCAAGCAAAGTCGTATCCATCGCGAACGAAGGAGTCACGGCACAAGACCGAAAGAGCTCAACTAACGTGAATGAGAAATGAAGCAACAACGCGCCCATAGCTACCACTAACGACACAACCACACAAAAAAGACGATTCTGCGCTGCACCCCAGAGTCAAACGTGAGAGGCTACGGAGGCCCCACAGGTCCACAAAGATAGTGCAAAAGGTGCAGGCGTCACCGCCATATTGTGAGTGGCACTACTGCGGAGTGAAGGCGCAGGCGTCACCACCATATTGTGAGTGGCACTACTGCGGAGTGAAGTTAGGACGTGCGTCTGAAACTGCGGACGCAAAGCAGGCACGGGTTCAAAACGAAAGACCACAACTGACGGAGATAATCTCTTTCAAATCAGGCGCCTACAACGCGTGTCTGAAACTGCGGAAGCAAAGCAGGCACGGGTTCAAAACAAATGACCTCCACTGACGGATATACAAACACGAGCCCGCTATTTCGGGTTACCCAAGACCAGGGGTTGGCGAGCGAAGCGAGCAGGGGGCGGAGCCCCCTAGTATATAGAGAGATGTAAAAGTTTCAAGGAACTGTAAGGAGTCAATTTATAGTCTTAGGTCCCAGGTCATCTGGCCCTGATAAAAAGGGCAGTTGTCCTGAATTGTGTCAGCCTTGATGGACAGCAAGAGAAAATTCTAGGATACAAGTTTTTATTGTGGGCTTACTTTACTGATTTGTGGACATTTTGGTATTTTAATAGGACAAAGGCCAAAAAAAGTGCCCGATCTGCTAACGTCTAAAATGTTAATTGGAACGTTGGATGCTCATGTGCTCAAGTAAAATATATCTCTCTATTATAAAAAAAAATCTCGGAAGGAGACTAGACGGGATTTTCTCGGAGAAACACTTATATGCAGAGCAGGTTAGAGATAATGGAAGTACGAAAATTCGAAAGTCTCAAAACAAAGGATAGGAAAGATCATATTAGCGCAAACAAACGGAAATTATTACTCGGTGAAATAACGGAACAGCGAAAAGAGGTTGAATACATTGTTTGAAATTTAAATTTTTAAGTCAGAGACTTGTAGATTTGTCTAATTCGTGTTGCCATCAGGGAAAAAAAAGTAGTGTTTCTTCCCAATGAAGAGGCACATCTGCGAGAATTAAAAGATTTCAAAAACGTTGTCGCGGTACACATAAACAGCAGGTTAGAGATAATGAAAGTACGAAAATTCGAAAGTCTCAAAAAATGACAGTAAAGATCGCATTAGTGCAAACAAATGGAAATTATTATTTGGTGAAATAACGGAACAACGAAAAGAGATCGAATATGTTATTCAGATTAAAACTTTTAAGTCAGAGACTTGTAGATCATCTAATTCATGTTGCCAGCGAGAATAAAAAATTTCCAAAAACGCTGGCACGGTATGAAGTCCCATGAGACGGAGACTTTTAACATGAGATTTTTTCAAGTCACGCCATACTTACAACTATTTTCAAACAAGACCACGGTCATCTAACCTCAGTCATGTGAATGCTTTTGTCAGACCCAGTTCCTGCGCTCTCAGCTCTAATAATTTTATACGTTCTAGATGACACATCAATGACTAAGCGAAGAAGAAACAGCATGGACAAACATTTGAAAAAGTCATTTTATTTATTAGAGAGAAAGAAACGATATTCACTCACAGGCAGATATACGTTGCGTTGTCACGATGGAAGTCCAAACATGGAATCAAAAATCAATGCGATCTTGAAGAGAAGTTAATTCCAAATATTGTTTTTACTAAAGTTTTAAAGTAAAAGTGAAAATAATGCATATGCAACAATTCCCATGAAAATAACAATCTCTTTAAATTGTATATCTGGTTAACCAAACACGGGGGTGGGGGAGTGAAGCGAGCAGAGGGCGGAGCCCCTAGTTTATAAAAAAAAGAAGAGGACGAGTAATTGTGAACTGACTTGGAACTTCTGAGATATGAACAAAGGTTTATGAAATGTGATCTTGCTGTTGTTTGAGTGATGCCACCTGTGCTGCCCTTCACTGGCGATGTGTCTGCTCAACCAACCTGAGCCGCCCAGCACACAATAGAAAAAGACAGCAAATATCTGAGCAAAGTGAGGCCAGCTGAGAGAGTGATGGACACTTGCTAGTAGCTCTCAGAGTCCTGCTGCATTATTTGCTTTAACCCTGATAAATTTTACATATATTCAGCCTCATGGTTTATTAATGGCACGGAGCGGTTACTTGTGGTGTGAAGGTGCTTCACGCTCTTGGAAAAATCTGCTGTCAACTGATGTTGTGGTGGATTAGCATTTTACCAGTCAAAAAATCTACAACTGATAATTTAAATACCACCTTTTCAACTATTTAGCAATATCAATGGCATGTTTATCACAAGGATGTGAGGGTGGGTCATTTTATTTTAATCAAGTAACATAATGAATAGATGAATGGGAATCTTGATATTCACCCCACCATAATAATAAGAAGAAGAAGAAAAAGAAGGGATGTGCAGAGCTGCAGTAATTACAGGGGGATAAAACTGATGAGCCATAGCATGAAGTTATGGGAAAGAGTAGTGGAAGCTCGGGTTAAGAAGTGAGGTGATGATTAGTGAGCAGCAGTGTGGTTTCATGCCAAGAAAGAGCACCACAGATGTAATGTTTGCTCTGAGGGTGTTGATGGAGAAGTACAGAGAAGGCCAGAAGGAGTTGCATTGCGTCTTTGAGGACCTGAACAAAGCATATGATATGGTGCCGCGAGAGGAGTTGTGGTATTGTATGAGGAAGTCGGGAGTGGCAGAGAAGTACGTAAGAGTGGTACAGGATATGTACGAGTGAAGTGTGACAGTGGTGAGGTCTGCGGTAGGAGAGACGGATGCATTCAATGTGGAGGTGGGATTACATCAGGGATCGGCTCTGTGGCCTTTCTTATTTGCTACGGTGATGGGCAGGTTGACAGAGGAGATTAGACAGGAGTCCCTGTGGACTGTGATGTTTGCTGAGGACATTGCGATCTGTAGCGAGAGTAGGGAGCAGGTTGAGGAGAACCTGGAGAGGTGGAGATATGCTCGAGAGGAGAGGAATGAAGGTCAGTAGGACCACCATGACAGAATACATGTGTGTTAATGAGAGGAAGGTCAGAGGAATGGTGAGGATTAGGGGAGTAGAGTTGGTGAAGGTGGAGGTGTTTAAATACTTGGGATCAACAGTACAGAGTAATGGGGATTGTGGAAGAGAAGTGAAGAAGAGAGTGCAGGCAGAGTTGAATGGGTGGAGAAGTGGAGTGATTTGTGACAGACGGGTATCAGCAAGAGTGAAAGGAAAGGTCTACAGGACGGTAGTGAGACAGGCTTTGTTATATGGGCTGGAGACGGTGGCTCTGACCAGAAAGCAGGAGACAGAGCTGGAGGTGGCAGAGTTAAAGATGTTAAGATTTGAATTGGGGGTGACTAGGACGGACAGGATTAGAAATGAGGACATTTAGAGGGCCGGCTCAGGTTGGACGGTTGGGAGACAAAGTCAGAGAGGTGAGATTGCGCTGGTTTGGACATGTGCAGAGGAGAGATGCCGAGTATATTGGGAAAAGGATGCTAAGGATAGAGCTGACGGTAAAAGGAAACGAGGAAGACCTAAGAGAAGGTTTATGGATGTGGTGAGAGAGGACATGCAGGTGATGGGGGTGACAGAGCAAGATGATGAGGACGGGAAGAGATGGAACAAGATGATCCACTGTGGCGACTCCTAACGGGAGCAGCCAAAAAAAGAAGAAGATGACCAAAGGACAACGAAAGACCCATTGTTGACTTCTGTCACCTCATACAGGCCCATCTATTCAACTAAGCACTCTGGCATCCTTAATTACCTCATGCATTGGCATAGATGGTCTCATCAACATCATTTCATAATTTGTATGTACAGAGTTTCTTGGCACAGCCAAAGGTTTTGCTTCCTGAAAGATTTTGTTGCTTATAATAGACAGATTTAACTTGAACACATACATCATTTCATGTAGGAATTTGGACAACCACAAAATTAACTTGGATTGAGTTTGGCATGTTTACTCACGTAAGGAAGCTGGCACATTGCATTAGTTCAGTTGAGCTAAAAATGTTTTGCCTCCGATTTTCATTTGTACTTGGCATCTAATGCTCCTTGTTTCAGTGTCCAACAATTGTCATCCTGCATTAATTATTATTAACAACAACAATAATAGTTCTTTACAATTACATAACGCGTTTCTCGTTAATCAAAGCGCTTTTCAAAGTGAATGGGGAGCTAACTCAACCAGCAGTAATGTGTAGCATTCACCTGGTTGATGCGACGGCAGCCATTTTTCTGCCAATATGCTCACCAAACATTAGCAGTTAGCTGGTGAAGGGGAGAGAGAGAGAGAGAGAGAGAGAGAGACAAAGACAGGGGATGCTTAGGGGGCCAGAATGACTAGGCCATGGAAGGCAACTCAGCTTGGACATCGGGATACACCCTGCCATTTACGAAGAATGTCCAGGGATCTTTTATGAGCACACAGATCTTTGTTTTATGTCTCAGCTGAAAGACAGTGCCATTTTTAACAACACTGTGTTCCCATCGCTGCACTGGGATCCACACTTAAACCACAGGGTAAGTGATCCCTGCTAGCCTCCCCATCACCTCTTCCAGCAGCATCCCAAGCTTTTCCTGGTTGTCCTCCCATCCATGTACTGGCCGGACCCGAGCATGTTTAGCTTCAGGTGGATGACTTGAATGGTTGTCCAGCATTGATGGATTCCACCTGCCCTCCTACTACTGCTTTTCCATCATCACAATGTCACCATGTTCGTCAAAGGCTGCACCAAGATCAGCAGGGAAGAAGTCCAAGTGTGAATGCAAAAAATGAACCTTCAGTGACTTGCTGCACGTTATGGTTTTGTATGCTTGAAGCACGTTGTCAACCAACTGGATGTAGTTTGGTGCTCTGCAGTTGCCAAAAAAAAAATCTCAACAACATCCTTAAATGCTTCCCGTGCAATTTCCTCCAAGCCCACCAATCCATTTTTGAACCGCTTGTCATTGATGATGTGTCTGATTTGTGGACCAACAAAAATAGCTTCCTTAATTTTGGCATCAGTTATGCGTGGGAACATCTGTCTTAAATATCGAAATCCTACTCCATACTTGTTTATCGCTTTCACACAAATTTTTCATCAGTCCAAGTTTTATTAGAAGAGGAAGCAAAAATGTGTTTGTTGGGTCTACAAGTGGATGATGTGCCACGTTTTTCTGCCCTGGAACCAAAAGGTTATGGAGTGGCCAGTTCTTTTTAATGCAGAGAGACCCTTTAGCATGGCTGTCCCATTCATGGAATTTGTTACATCCGAGTTGCAGGCCCACTGCTTTTAGCTCAGCACAAATGTTTCACTTGTAGTTGTTGTACTGCACATATATTTATGAGAAAAAAATAGGCAAAAATAAATAAATAAATAAATAAAACAGTACACAATAGAAAATTTTAAAGGTGATTTTTTTTGTGATCAAGATACACCCGAAAGTTTTCAGGAAGCGAAATCTTCATTGTCCGGTGTGTTTGTTAAATGCTGATAGTCAAAAATGTATAAATTCTGAGTGATATTAGTTTAAGAGTGATGTACTGGCGCGCTCTTATTACCATTTATTAAATGCTAGTACCTTACTCTTATTATTTATTGAGTATTATTATACAAATATTATTAACTGCTAAGTGCCTTCTCATCAACAGCATAAGGAGATTCTATCTGCAGATGATAAAACTGGATAAGCAGTGTAGTGCAGCAGAGTTTCAAGCGGCCCTGCATGAATCACTGGCCATCTGGAAAAGGAGCGCCTTGGGGGCGAAAACTAAAATGGGCAGGGAGCTCCAAAAAGGTGAGTGTTAAGGAGGCCTGACCTCCCCACCCACCACTGGATGCTCTTTGTGCAGTTATTGAAATAACAAACTATAAAAATCCTGGCTGGCCCCCAACAGACGAGACGTAACACTGACATCCATTGTGGAGAGTCGTGGCCTAGCAGGCATGGAAAGAGAATGGGCACCAAGTCATAGGTAGGCAGAAGCTCCCATACAGTTCTGCCTCCATCAGATTCCCAAGCAAATCACATCCTTGCATGCTTAGTTATGTATATTTAAATTTGTTTCAGCACATGTGGGTTGTAATTTTTGCCAAACCGGCTAGAAGACTAGACCTCAGTAAAGGATTCTCGATCCCATTTTGGTGACAGGGAAGACAGTTCTACTTTGGCACAATTTATGAGGACTAGTGGACTGGGTTGGTGCAAGCCATTCTTCCGATCTAGACAAAAATACTGCTGTGCAATCCCCCTTGAATTCCCAACATCAAATAAAATAAAATAAAATAGATAATAACACGTAAAAGCTGCATACAGTCCAATATCTGGCCATAGACACACACAGAATACAGATTTTAGTTTGTGGCACTTCTACTTTCAACACCCCTAAGTATAGGCTTTATGGGATCCACTGTTTGAGCATCGCAATGACTTTAATGACAGTTTGATACACAAATGCAAATCTCTCGGTAATACACCACCTCTTGCTCACATTGCCTTGACAGAGATCGACACCCACAGTGAATGAATTTGACTTTACACTCTTAGATCTTATGGGGTGTACTGATAAACGGGATGAGACCTTAGGAGTATAGGAGTCAGGTGGAGAAGTTTGTTTCTTGGCGCAAAGAGAATTGTCTTCACCTTAACATCCACAAAACCAAGGAACTGGTGATTGACTTTCGTGCACCAAAAAGTATCTATGTTGGGTCACTATTCAAGGAGTGGAAGTAGAGGGAGTCCACTCCTACAAGTACTTGGGGGTCCACATTAATGGCAGTATGGGCTGGACTTGGAACACAGAGGAACTAGAGAAGAAAGGGCAGAGCAGGCTCGGTGTTCCTTTAACGTGGGAAGTGACATCCTTCACATCTTCTACAACTCCATGGTAGGCAGTGTGACTTTCTAAGCTGTGGTGTGCTGAGCTGATAATATCACTTCAAGAAAGCCCTACTGAACCAACAGGCTAATTAAAAGGGCAAGCTCAGTTACAGTAGCGAAGGACAGAATTAAAACAAACCTGAGTGCCATTATGAACAATGCTGCACATCCTCCCTCTGACACACAAACACCGAGGACTTTCAGACAACAAATTATTCAGCAGGCGAGTGTCAAGAAAACATGACTGAAACTCCTTTGTACCAACAGCAATAGGTCTGCGTAATGTATTACTGGGACTGTGACAGCCAAGTCAGAACTTTTCCTTGTAAATTTTTTAACTTTATAGTCATTCTGATGTGTGTTTAGACCAACGTATGTGTGTACATTTACTTGGTTATTTAGTTAGTTACCTACGTATTTATTATTTATTTATTTAAATGTTTCTACAAAAATCCAAATTTCCCCCCTTGGGACAAATAAAGTTCTATCTATCTATCTTTAGCAGCTCTCACTGCATTCACATAGAAAACAAATAGCATGCAAGAGGGGGCCTGTCCTCCCATATTTCTACTTCCCAAAGGACATGCTGAGGAACATGGTCATATGCTTTTTCCAAATTTATACTTCCATACACGCTCCAGCAGCTGCACCAGGGAGAAGAGCCGGTCTACTGTTCCATAGCCTAGCTGGAATTCATATTGTATCCTGTATCTTAGGCTCGCCATTGGATGAAGTATTCACAGGCGTGTATGACTACCTTTCTACAGCCTCAGCACCCCCCCTCCCACATGATCACAACAACAAAAAAAATTCTTTCTTCTTTAATATACATCATAGTATGCGACAATACCCTCATTTTGTGATACACCTTGGTTTGGCTGTTTCCCTTTTGCGTGTGAGTGCCAGCTGTGTATTAGTATAAAAAACATTGGCGACTTCAAGTCGTTTCAGCTGGCTGCACTTTCTGATCGAAGAGGTATGGGGGGCGGGGGGGGGGTTTGGTTTAAGAAGCAAGATGTCATCCTCTTAACTCATTGGCAAGATGTCCCGTGGAGACTTAGGCAGCAGCTCCAGATATCCACAGAGCGGAAAGATGGCATTGACAGGTGCAGCCAACCAGGGGTGAAATTCAAATGAAGAAAAGAAAGTTGTGCAGAGCAACCAGGTGGAACTTACTGGCAAACTTTATTTTTTCCTTAAAGTGTAAGGGGATGAGCGCATGACAGCTCATGAGTATCCGCTAATGCGCATTTCTGATTGATTGATTAATAAATAAATAAATAAATAAATAAATAAATAAATATGACAATGACGGGCCTCACCTGTGAATCACACGTGTGACACAAGGAACCATTTCCAGTAGTAAGTCATATCTGCAGTGCAGAATTCAATTTATTTTTACATAATGTTTGCCATGGAAGAGAAGCAAACAACAATTACAAAGTTTTCCATTAAAACAAATAACATAAAATATAAAACTGTGCAATATTTAAATTCATAAGGACACATAAACATTTAAATGAATAATAACAGATAGATCTATAAACTTTGGCTAAAGCTGTTCTTACACGAATGCAGCTTAATATGCCTCCTACCAGCAGATACTTTGGTAACTGTGTTCTGAGACTTTTCACATAAGGAAGACAGAAATTTCAAGGTAAGGATGTTATACTCGCTAATCATGGTATACGTTTATTAGTAAATGCAAGCAAGAATATTCCTATACTATACACCTACTATATAATTGGTCAGAAATATGCACAGATAGCACGTACTGTATACCTATAGAAAGAATTTAAAAAAATGTACTTGTAAATGTAATCAAAATCATGCTAATAATAGGCAAAAGAACAGAGAAAACCAGTAACTCCCACTTATGGTTGTAATAAGCGTGAAAACCCAAAATGAAGGTAATAAAGAAAATGGACCAGGACATGGAGTTGAAATAAAGTAGCAACCAAAAGCAGGTGCTGACTATCCTATAATAGAAGCATTCCCCTTGCTTACCAGCCAATAAACAGACCTTTCAGCACTCTAGGTGGTCACCCTTCCTCCCTGTTGCCAGCTCTTGCTGCTATCTATCTTTCAACTTCATGAGACTTAAGCCATGATGTGACAGAACTTCCAGGTATCCCAAGCAAGTAAACACGTGAAGAGTCCTGGATGACTTTACCAACCCCAGCAACTGCCTGTCACCTCAGAGGTGTATCTGTGAGAGTCAGATGCTTTATCCCATTCAGTACGCTTCTGAGGCTGCGACACACTTCTCCCTAAAGCGTTCTCAAAGGGGATCACTACGATTTAACTTGGTGTCCCGGTCTGTACCTGTAGCACCCCTTGTGAGGTATAAACTAGACGGCTACTCGAGAAAGCTTCACACTAGGCTATAGCAGAAGAGCAGCATTACCAATGGTGATTGGAACAAATCGTATGGATATGCAAAGAAATACAACATGACATTTTGTGTCTTAGTAATATAGTATTATATAGCATAAGTTACCTGGTCACCGTGGTATAGGTTACAGTTCACTCTTATCCACTTGTTTGGAATGTGCTGAAGGCACAGAAGGGTTGGTTAAATACTTAAAATGCCTCGAACCTTGTTCTGCTCTCTTTTGTGCCCACCAAACTGAAAAAGGTCCAGACCACCTCTTCCAGTTCACCCTAAGGAAAGAAAAAAGGGGACAGGGGGAACTCAAGGGTCTATTGCTTATAAATGGATCGGAGCTTCCCCAATAAAACTGATTACCAGGCTGAATAATATTCAAGCTGGCCCCAGCAAATATTTTTTTTTTTCAATCAACAGCAGTGCCAGCTCTGTGAAGAAACTAAGTTGAGAGGATTTTGGATGAGATTTAAAGTCTGTTCAAGAAAGACCTTCAGCATCACTGTGACATTTTGTCTTAACTGGAGCAGCACTGGGTGGCAACTGTTTAGTGCTGCTGCCTCACAAATCCAATATCTGATGCCTGCGTCTTCCCCGTGTCTCCATGGCATTTTTCTCTACATATTGCAGTTTTGTTTCACATCTCAAAAGCGTGTATTTTTATTGCCAATTTCAAATTTTGAGTGCGTGTGCATATATATATGAGTGTGTTTGTAGAGTTGCACTCCATCCTCTACCGTCTCGCCTTGTGCCTGCTTACTGCCAGGAAAGGCCTCTGGGCCTTATTAAAAATTATAAAATGCTTCCTCTTCGCCTGTGCACTGTTCTATCAAGACTTAAATACAGTATGTGCAGATACCTTAGCAATTTTGAGTCATGCCATCCATCCATTTTCAATGCTCCTACTTGTTCCGGAACAAAGCGGCGAGGAGATGAGAGAACCCCAGTTTGCAGGGTGCCGAAGTGAGGAGGGTGTAGCATTCTGAAGTAACTACAGTACCGCGTTGTGCACGAAGCGCAGCACAGGTTTGTCCTCGAAAGGACAGTTTTATGCAGTTATTCATTTTCTTTACCTGCTTTTGTTATTAAACTTTTAAAAGAACAAAGCGCGACATACTGTTTTTCGGAGCACAAATATGAAATGACGCCGAAAGCAGCCAATGTTTGCTGACCAGAGAATAACCAGCTGAGGACTGACCGGGAACTTCGACAGGTAGCCGGGCAGAAGGGCGGGACTAGAATGCGCTACACAATGGGCGTGACTTGTTAGGGGCGGGGATTAGTTTGCGTCTACGAATAAAGAGAGGCGGGGTCAAAGACTACTGCTAGTTGGGTGGGCTCTGAAGGGGCGGAGTCGCCCTGTTTAGTATCTTGCGGCAGAGGCGGAACCAAAGGCTTCCACTAGTTGGGCGGGATCTGACGGGGGCGGAGTCGCTGCGGATTAGGATCTGGCGGCTGAATTTGGGTGGTTTGTTCCGCGCGTTTAGCGCAAGGTCGGTTTGTCGTGTTTTCGTCGCTGTTCACAAACGACATATGATTGTGAAGAAGTGACGAGAAATGGTTGGCATATCGGGGAGCTATCAATGTAAGTACCACCTATTTTTGTTTATTGTGCAGGCGGCGATATATATGTTACTTTAAGCAGGCGGGTTCGGTTCGGGTAGCCAGGGAAAGAACGAGAAAGAATGTGGCAAACTTGCCGTTCATTTTTCCCCTTAGAACCTCCTTCTGAAGGCAGATGTTAACGTAGTTTCGGATTTCATAGGGTGATACGAACACGAACTTATGTGCGTGGATCCTTGCAGAGTACAAAGCCTAACGCGATTAAAAAAGACGATTCGTCCATTTTCTTACCAGTTTAGATAAATTCGCGGAGGCGGGGAGTGTGTTTGGAGTCGAAACCTCCATTAAAAAGTCAGTATCTTTTTTTCTTAGAAACCTTTTGAGTCGTTAAAACGGTCGTCGACGTTTTGGACTATTGGGACGGTTTTACTTAGAACGGTTCCACATTTTTGTCGAGTTGCATCCCATTAGGTGCCATTGGCTGTTGAGTTTTATTGGGGTGCTTGCTTAAGCCACACGAGCCCTGCAAGCAGCCACCTCAAGCGGCGAACGGGAGACGGACAGCGGCTGCCTTTCTTCCAGGAGGCCCGATGATGAGACTTGAAGACACACGAAAACTGTCCGCGTTCTGTGAATTCGAATCTGCCGTAGCTTGCCGGTGACAACGACAGATGCGAATCGGGCCACAAAAGCTCAGCTTCTGCCTTCGGGAATGAAGTGGCGATCAGTTTGAAAGAGCATCCATCGCTCTCCAGCCGCGCTGGGAAACCTCTTCACAGTTGGCTGAACATACACCACAATTCCTCCAGGCCAGAGGAAACCTTCATTTTTACTTCGTCGACAAGCGTAATTTTTCTTGAGAAAATTGGATGCAGTCGGGTGAAGCGTTCTATCCGATCTTTGTCAGTAAAGAAGTTGTAGAGCATCCTATAATTGGTATATTGAAAGATTTATTTTAAGGAAGAGAACATTGAGGCTACTCCAACATTTCATCATTAAAGTCGAGTGCTTTTTAAACATTTTAAAATTTCAGGATAAATAATGTTAAAAAACGATTCACCAGTTTGAAGCTATTAACACATGAAAAGAGCATCAGACCCATAAAATATAATTAGAAGCATAATATAAAGGAAGCCCTCTAGTTCTATAGTTCGCTTCCCTTGGCTTGAGCACACGTTAAAAACACTTCTATAGGATTTATACATTCTTTTTAAATCTATCTCCTTCATGAAGCCTGAACTGCCTTTCCATTTTCGTCTGTCTCTTTGTGGTTTCAGATTGAAGATTTTAATGTATTTGGCTGACCAGAAATCATTTAGTGCTTTTATGTAAGAATTCTGCAAAGTCTGAATGCTCATTTTGACTGCAGATTGAAGCCAGTACATTTTTGTGTTTGGCACATTTTCTACATACATTTTAGTTATAATTCAATATTACTATTGTGTTTTTGGTTTGATAGGAGATTGCGCTCTTTGGTGTATATTCACACTGCTCTATTAAGAAAATGTTTCTGTAAGTTATGTTTTTTTTTTTATTTTGCCAAGCTTTGTTTGAGGTCTGAATTCTGATTTACAAAGGGGGCATTTCTGTAACCACTACAAATGTAAATTTAGCTGAATGTTAAAATCACAGGCCATTAGAGAAGGGAAACTGTTAAATGGCGATTGATTGTTCCCTTTGCTGAGGTTATTCAGACCACTCGGATTCTTTTGATCCCCATACTACTTTTTTCTCCCCCAAAGGACATAGAGGTGGGGGTGTTTACCAGTCCATTTCTTTTGTCATGTAAACAACTCCATCCGTTGAACAATAGCCCACGGCAGTAAAATCTGTTCTTCAGCTGTGGGATTTTAATCTGTGAGGCGTATTTTGGTACCATCTGCAGAATGCTGAGTTTCTGTCCTTTTATTTCCCTGTTGTCTACTTGCATGGATGGGATCGTAAGTTCATGGTGAAACATTTTTTTAAGTAATGCACAAGACCAAGCAGAGAAAAAAATAAACTTGTGTACCACAAAGATAGACATTGAGCTTGTTTGTTAAACCTTTTGGAGCTTTTTTTACTTCCATGCAAATGGAAGTGTGGTGATTTGGTCAAAGATTTGCCATTAAGTTCAGATTCTGAATCCGTGGTGTTCAAAACACAGAGGAAAACTGCTTTTAGCATGGCGTGTGTGTTCTGTGCAAACCCATGTATAATGATAACTTGTAAAGAACTGACCTTTTTAAAAACACCCTGTTTGTCTTGTTACAAGTTCCAGGAGTTTTGTTTTTGGTCCAGTGCTTATCTCCATATCTTTCAAACACCTTTTGACCAATGTTACATGATAACCAGGATTTTTGCCTTCTGCTCTGTTTAGTCTTGGCGCCTATTGATTTGCAAAAGCCTTGCTCGAGAAGCTTTTGAGATACGTGGTTTATTTATGTTGTGATTTTTTTTCTCTTTATTATCCAGCAAGATGTACACGCCACAACAGACCTGTAAAGGTTGGCATGGACAAAGGCGTTGAGCCACCCCGTCGGTCGGTCTGTCAGTGAAGCTTGTTTACTTCATTTGATCCAAAGTGTTTTGTTTTTAGATATCATTAAAGTTGTTCACTTAATTCAATTTTCTGTTTGTTTTAGTCTACATTATTTTTTACATTTAATAAGTATTATTAAAGTTAATGTGTTTGTACAAAAATTTTAAAAAAATCAATCTGTGGTATTGCATTATAAAATCTTCTGTGGGGTGATTTTGGTATCACTAAAGTGAAGGTTACATGGAAATACTGTATGGACCATTGCATGCCTTGTTATTTTTTTAATCGGTAAATCACCCTTTGTGTGCATCGATTTATGTCCATATTATCTCACACTTCAGAGACAAACGTTCTAGTTACATTAATAAGGTTATTCTCGACATTTAAGATTTTCATTTTCTGAAATGAGTCTAGGGCTAGGTCAGGGGTAGGCAATGTCGGTCCTGGTGAGCCGCAGTGGCTACAGGTTTTCATTCCAACCCAATTGCTTAATTAGAAACCAATCACTGCCAATCTCGGACCTTATTTAATTTTATGGCTTGTTAGTCTGTGCAATGTAAGGCTCTTATATCGTAGATTTTTTTCCTTTCCAAAGATATCATCCAAATGATTTGAAGCCTAAAACAGATCATTTTCAGTCTGTCACATTTTTCTATTAAGTGTTTTATTAAATCAAACAGTGCATGATGAACACACACAGGTGTAATTGGAAAAAAGCTAGCTGGAGAACTGCTGGCTGCTTTGTCTTTTACATGTTATTGCTAATAAGGAGCAATTAAAACACTGAATGCATCAGTTTTAAGATTGAAATAAGCAATTAAGGTTGGAGAACCTTAACAAGTGAGACCACTAAAATGAAGCATCAATATGTGCTTCATCAGCAATAGAGTTCTCGTTAAGGAACTGGGTTGGAACAAAAACCTGCACATACTGCAGCTCTCCAGGACTGACATTGCCCACCCCTGGGCTAGGTGAAAAAGTTTGTTAGGTTATAATGTACCTCCTTTTAAAATGTAAGTATTGCAAAGTGGGAGAAGGTCCACAGCTAAACAGTTTGCAAATAGTATGTGCAACTAAGGACATGTTCCAAGCGCAGCTCCATTTCAATTTGGTTTTTTTTACCGTGAGACATATCCAGTTCTTTTTTTTAAAGAAATGTGTATAGCAAAAACCCGCAAGGAATTGAAACTTTTTCATATCAGATTTAGACCACTTCATTATGTGATACCTAATCCGATACAGCAACTTACTCAACATTCAAAGGCAGGTTGTGATTAAGTATTACTTGTTTTATGTCGTGGTTTATGCAACCCTTTGTCATATTCTCTGCATTGAAAATCAATACAGTTCCAGCTTTGCATGCCACAAAGAGAAAGTGAAGCAGTGGTAACTTGGTGCATGTGGGCCACTTTCAGGATAGCTTGCATACACAGTCATTTCGGAAATGCATTGCTTGCAAAATTTGAACCACAAAAATAAAACCAGATATGAGACAAAACTTAGCATTGAGTCATTTTGAGCTGTACAGTAGTGTGAATGTACTCCTTGATGAAATGCATATGACCATGGGTATTTTAGTTGGCCAATACAACTGTTTAAAACAAAGGCATACTATCAGTAATCTATAACATTATTAATAATATTATATCTTAGAGACACCTTTCAGCTATTACTTAATGAATTACAGTAATGCATTCACAATTTTCAATGTATGACCTTTGTATTTGAATTGACCCCTCCGAAGTGTCGTATTAGAATACAGCTAAAGAAATTGGAGATTCAATATTATGAATTAATGATCCAAAATTTTTTTTTCTTGTCGTTATCCTATTCTGCCACCTGTCTGTGTGGTGTTTACTTGTTTAATTACAGCGAGATAAATATTTCATTGACTTAGCAGACCTGTTTGCACCCTTCTAAAATGTTTTACATTTTTACGTTAGATAATGCTTATTGACTTTCTATTCACGCTTGGCACATTTGATTCTAAATCCATGCATTATTGAGTTGTACGCATTAAACACAAGTGAGAGGATCATCACACAGTCAGAAAGCACGTTATATGTTCGCTTTGGAAATCCTTGGTCACACAACAGAGCAGTCTTAAGATGGAAGTAGGAGAAATCCGACACCAAGTCCTGCGAATAGAAGTTACTCGCGGTGTAGAGCACTAAGACTTGAAACTGACTCCAGCATGAGATGATTGATGGTGTCATTGTAACATGTGTATGGCCCAGAACAGCTTCCACTTTTTTTATATGGTGCTCAAAACATTTGTGTTAAAGCAGTCATCCCACGGTGCTACAAGCTATAGTGGTTATGAAAACATTTTAGTACGTTCATATTCCTGAAGTTTAGTCTGGTTTGCCACATCCAGTATGAAAACTGATATGCATCTGTTCTGAAGTAGAGATGAAGCTCAGGGCTGACTTTAGTAGTTGTAGATAGCTAGAGAAAGGGGGGTAAAATAAAGTTGTTGGTAAATGAACTCCTTTATCCTGATATTTGGTATGTTCAGGTTTAAAGCAAGTAATCCGAGATTGTCAAATGTAGTCAAATGTCACACTCTGGAGAATGCACTTGTACTTCAGGAAGCTCGCTATGTTGTATTTTTGTTTTTTATTTTTTTACACTTTGTAGTCTGAAAACAATTTGGTGGCACTGACCAGAAAGCAGGAGACAGAGCTAAGAAAGATGCAAAGATTTGCATTGGGGGTGACGAGGATGGACAGGATTAGAAATGAGGACATTAGAGGGTCGGCTCAGGTTGGACAGTTGGGAGACAAAGTCAGAGAGGCGAGATTGTGTTGATTTGGACATGTGCAGAGGAGAGATGAGCGGTATATTGGGAGAAGGGTCCTAAGGATAGAGCTGCCAGGTAAGAGGAAATGAGGAAGGACTAAGAGGAGGTTTATGGATGTGGTGAGAGAGGACAAGCAGGTGATAGGTGTGACAGAACAAGATACAGAGGACAGAAAGATGATCTGCTGTGGCGACCCCTAACGGGAGCAGCCGAAAGAAGTGAAAGTCTGAAAACAATTTATGACATTTTGGTCTAGGCTCTCACACTGGTTTTAAGTTCATATTTGCTCTCCTTTCAGTAGAGCTGTGCTGGTTCTGTTAGCAGTATCTTCACATTTTTCATTCACTTTTTAAGAAAATTTATATTGGAATTTTTGTAAATTCTCATTGTTTTTTTTTTTATTTATATATTTTGGGTGTGTGAGGCAGAAATGGAGGTTCAACTCCAAGCATGTTTAATACTGTCTGGTTTTATTTTTTTAATGCATCCTTTGTGAGTTCTTGTGGTATTGCTGTATCGCTATTTGAAATCTCAAAATTGTCACTTTAAAAAATATGCCAGAAAAAGTTTGGAATTTCCCTTGCTTTTCTAATCAAAAGCACATGTACTAGCTTGATTGCAGGCCCGCTCATCTGTTTTTAGTATTGCGGTGGGGTGAAGTTCTGTCCAGATGTGATTTGCCTTTTTTTTTTTTTTCTTTTTGGTAACCTCTGTTACTAATATAGCTAAAAGGACTTGAGTAAATCATTGTAGCTATCAGTTGCTTGTATGTTAGGATGGTGAAGCTTTCGATAGCTGTTGTGTTTAAAGCACCTTATTTTTGCATTGGTCTTTTTTTTTAAAAGCAATTATTATATAATTTTGACATTTTATTTGTCAGAATTAATAAGCAGTGGAAAATGGTGTCAAAATGCAAATACATTTTGACCACATTACTAATTAATGTTTGTGGCGGGGAAACATTTTTTTAATTTATTTTTCCAGTCCACCTCTAACTACTTTACAAATTACAAGTTAAAGAATCTTATTCAGTCCTTTTCCCAGATATATATATTTTTTTTTCTCTAAAATCAGATTAGTTGTTAATACAATATTTCCTTTATATTTACTCTATAACGAGCCTGCAAAAAGGATATTTCAACTCGGGCTGTGTATTGGCAAAAATTTTGCGATATGATACGTATCATAATACAATATATTGTGATATATTGCAATACTGTAAGCAAGGTGATATATTGCAGTTTTTTTAAAACTCATTTTAGGAAAACTATCGTAGTGTAAAGCACATCACTATATGCATAAAATCTGAGTAAAAAAAGAAAGTTTACTTTTTCATGCAATCGGAACAGTGGGATCTGCAGCTTTATTTATCACAGTCCTTATAACTTCAGACATCATAGCAATACCTTTTGTGCAATCTGAGGAAAGGAATTAACATGTTCCTGTATCACAAAAAATCGCTGTACTTTTTGATCCTGCTTTAAAGGTTCATAGTTTGCCACACTTTCAAGCAGTTTATAGGAAAATACATAACATCATAGCACTGTAATCTGAACAAAGGAATTAACATTTGCTTACAGTATATCAGTAAAAAAGGGCATGCGGGATTCTTTAGGTAAACAAATTGAGAAAATTAAAAAAACTCAAACAGTGTTATATAATTAAATTCAGACAGTATGTATATTAAATTCTGCTTTAAAGATTCACATTCTATTATAGTATATGTAGGCCATTTTTAAATTTTTCAATCTGAAGTGATTAATAAACGTGATTAATAAAAGAAAATGCATTGTCCCTGTAATATCCAACATCATAATATTTTCTGCAATCTTAACAAAGGAACTACATTTGCCTATATCAGTGAAAATTAAAAGTGCTTACAGGATTCCTAAAATTACATCTTGCCTGAAGAAGGGACCTGAGTTGCCTTGAAAGCTTGCATATTGTAATCTTTTTAGTTAGCCAATAAAAGGTGTCATTTTGCTTGGCTTTTCTCTACATTCATAATGGCTAACACGGTACAACACCCTAGTACTACAGGATTCCTAAAGAAAAGATTAAACAGATGTAAGTATACATATAAGGCTTCACTCTCTGTACAAAACTCGTAGGGCACATATCTTTGCGAATTAGATCGAGTATTGACTGAGTTATTTTGTTTGCTTGAGTTGAGGTCTGTTTGCTAACTTCGGTGTGTGAACTTGTTGAGTTGAGAGGGATCCACCTTAACGCTTGCCGTTTGCTGCTCCTTTATCTGTACATCAGAAAGGTGTTTAGCTAAGTGTGCTCTTGGATTCGTTGTGTTTCCCTGAATATTTTGATTTTGGCATGGCACAATTTGCAGATAATATGGCTCTTGTCAATCTCCTTGATGCCTTCTTTATTGTGAAAGCCAAAATGAGCTCACACTTACGCATTGAACTGTGTTACTAGTCAGCTTGGTTTGTCACTGCACGATCCACGTTGTCTGTCAGATCCGCTCGCCTGAGTATTGAATGCCTACATATCAACCCTTGCGCTACTTCCTGTCTCAATTTATGTTGTTACGTTTGCTGCTATCTTGCGATCAGGGGTTTAAACACAATGCAAAATGAACTGTGTGCCTTTGAATGTACACTAGTCATTAAAAATCGATACTATGTTTTTGAGAATTGATGCACTATCAAAAAACATAATATTACAATACTCGGGTGTATCGATTATTTTTTTTACACCACTAATTTCAATATTGTCTTTTTAAAAATTTAATGACCTTTTGTCAGTCTCAAATTTACTTTGTCCTTCTTGGGAGTCTAGTGTTTTCTCCATCGCAAGACATACACACATGTAAAGACCAAAATATTCAATAAACATTATTTTAAGTTACATTTTTGGAGAGAATCTATATGTTGCTATGCCTACTTTAACTGTTAAAAATTATTAGAATGGAACTTTTGGGTTTTTCACTGTTGGGAAGGAGAAACCGTGACTGAAGCAATCATTGAAATGGTAAAACTGGAAAGAGGAGGGTGGGCAGAGAAGGGTAGAAATATTGGGGGTGTGTGATCAGACTGGGTGCTCCGTAGGAGAGCACCTTACCCTGAAAGACCGTAGCACAGTCCTGCAAACGGTTACAAATGTCAAACAACACCAAATATATGAAGGTAAGGAGTACAAATCCATTAAAAAACAATGAACCAAATAATTTCTGGTAGGTCCATTAGGGGTATAGCTATTCTCATCAGGTGTATGCCAAATGCCTCTCCGTTTTACTTTTTTTAAATAAACCAGGCTCCTTCTCTTTTGAGTCTTTGTCTCTGTTCCTCTTCCAACTCCAGGCTTATTTGACTGACAAGATGGAGACCCTCGTATGCTTAGGTTGGTAGTATTTTTGTAGTACATTCCCAGCTCAAGATCTATTAACGTAATCATTTGACCAGGTAGTGGCATCCCACCTGGAATGTGTACCCTCCTGTAGACATTGTTGCTGTTACCCATGCTGTTATGCTTGTTAGAAATGAATGGGCACAGCAGATATAGGTTTTGTATTTTGTATATTGCTATATTGACAAGATACTTCTACTTGAGGCAAACTGTGGATTATATATACATTGGTGTATACTTTTTATCAGTTAGAACTGAGGGAGTGGCTTATGTACCTGATTAATCAATAATTATGGTTGTCTGTATTGACAGTCCCAAGATAACTTCTTCAGGTCTGATGGGACTGTATATTACATATGGCAAGTGTAGAAAAATAAAAAAACTGGCACACTGTTCAACCAATTAAAGTATATCAGAGTCTGAAAATTTGCTCCTACTAGGGATGAAAAAGATTATGCATAAAACTCCATGGAAATCATATACAGGATATAGTGGTAAATAGTGAACCTTGGAAGCAGCACCATGCCATACTGTATGTGACAAAGTGCTGTGGACTGTGCTGTTTTCGGAGACTTGCACGCCTATTTGCAGTACTTTGTTTATACTGTACTATGAAGTGTTATCTTGTGTGTTTTTTAACATAACTCGAAACAAAAATGTCAAAAAACTGAAAAATATCAAAATAGTGGGTTATAAGTGCTAAAAATACATAGCAGTAATTGTTCTAGGGAGAACACAATATATTGAGAAGGAGTTTACATCCTCACTTCTGTATGTGTGTGTCTCTCTGCTGGATTAAATGAGAAGTGTGAGAGTGTAGGCAACATCCCATCTGACAAGCTGTTTCTGTTTCCTTAACTCAGCTGCATGACCTCCCTGTCAGATGAGCCCTTATTCCAACCCTTCTACCAACTTTGAGATCAATGAGCCACTCACTGGGAACAGTGTTTAAACTCCATCATCTAGTAGTTTGGTGTAGGACAATACCTGGAATTACTAGAGTCGGTAATTGTGTTTTTTTTTTTTTTTAATGTTCTCAGTCTGTCCCAGCAGTACTTCAACTAGTGAACCCTGATATTCTGGCATCTCCAAGCCCCATTTTACAACTTATAGGCCAGGCACCTTTGGTGGCTCTTGGACTGCTTGCCTTAATTAATACACAGCAGTTTCCTTCTCATGTTCTGACAGGAACTTTTTACAGCAACATTTCAGTGTCTGGAAGTTCACCTCACTTTCCCTTCGTTTCCTGTAACTCCTCTTTCACTGTGGTGCCTACTGAGTGATCTCTTTTTGTCCTGGAGAGATGAGTGTTTGTTCAGATAACCTGTGATGAACCGTAAAATAATTCTTTTGGGACTCTTGTTATACAGATTAATGCTGTTTTACATCTATACCTTTTCTTTCTTTCTTTGTTAGGTTGGTAGTACTTTTGTAGTAGTAATATAGTCATTTGACCAGGTAGTCTTTCTTTCTCTCTTTTTCACCTACCCTCAAGTAGGGAATGCAGGTGGCCAAGGTGTAAGGACAAGAAGGATTGGTCTGGCCAGGGATAGCGGGGTTGGGGGGGTGTGTGGCTGACTTATAGACTTATACATGAAACATGATTGATCAGAGTGTGAAGTCTAGATCGGGGAAGGTGGCCTGCACTAGAGGGTCCCACTGCCCTAGGAGGTATTGAGAAGCCATGTAATCCTGGTGCAAATTGAAGGCAATGCGGAAGCTTGTGTCTCTACATCATTTCATCATCCACAGGCCACGCAGGAGGATGAGACGTTGGACTCCATGCTTCAGCTTGACTTCTAGCTTTAAACAAGGTGCACAAAGTGACATCCTAATTCTGACATTGCTGTTCAGTAAGCGTTCTGACTTTAAAGCAAAGATATATTTTTGTTTAGAGAGATATATATGTTCACAATTAACTGGAAATATTCAACCTCCTCACCTCAGAAGATGTTATAGGGATGTGAATTGAGGTTAAATCACATATACAGCAGAAAAAAAACTTAAACAACAATACATATTTGGAGAGCATAAATTGATTTTGAGCTCAGATGGAAATAATTCTTTTCATAAATGTGCATGTGCACTATTCCTGCAACTTCAGTATTTTGTGGTGTATCCTTTAGCATCTATAACTTCGAATAAGCGTTATTTTTTTTTATTTGATAAGTGCTAAGCTTCTTGCAACCCTCTATTGGAATCTATGCACATTCTTCATGTTCAGAAGTCTTTAGCTCATTGATTTTTGATGTTTCCTGTGCTGCAAATGCCTTCTGTTAGTCCCACCAAAGATTAGGGTTGGAATTTTGTTTTGTTAGGTTTTGTCTTTTTTTTTTTTTTTTTTTTGCTCCTGCTTTCTGAAGTTTTTTCCCCCTAGTTTGACTTTGGAGTAATTTTGTTATATAAGTATGGCTTGATTATATGCAATTTTTAAAATTAAAAAAAAAAAAAATCCTCCAAAGATGATGTATGTGATTTAAATCTGGGTTCTCTGAAGGCCACTCCATTACATTCCAGGATCTGTTTCTCAACCAATGTTTGGTTGATTTGGATGTGTGCTTGGACTCTCCAGCAAGACAATGATCCCAGTGATCACCAAGGTTCGATTTCCCAACAGGAGGCATCAATGTCCTATTTAAAATGCCCTGGAATTTCTGGGAATTCATGATGCCAGTAACCTAAAACCCATATCATTGACACCAGCCTCTGTGCTTGACCATAAGGATGGTATTCTTCTGGTTATAAGCCTGGCCTTTCCCACACCAGGTATACAGCTGGTCCATGTGTCCAAACATTTCCAGTTTGATCAGTCCATAGAACTATCTCCTAAAACTCTGCAGGCCTACCAAATTCCTTCTACCATATTTTGGGTGACCTTTGATGCTTGGCATGGTCAAGAGTGGAATGCTTCTCGGATGCTGGCCATGAAGTCCTGTACTTTGTTCAGTGTTTGTCTAACAGTTGCCACTGAGACACTTCCTGTTTCCTTCTTCAGGTCATCCTGCAGGGGTTTTCTTATTTATCCTGATTAAATTGCTACGGTCGCTTGATGAAATGTTTGACTTTCTCCCACGGCTGCTGTGCTGTAGGTTTTAATACTTTCCTATGAGGCTCCCAATTGTAAATCTGCTTGTACCCAAATGCCCTTCAGTTGCAGTGAAATTATTTCTTCTCTCAGCTTTTGTGAAAGCTCCTTAGTCTTGGCCATTATTGCACTTCACCTTGAGCACATTCATGGGTGGGCTTTCTTCATGCATCACAGCTGAAGCAAATTAAGGATCATTATAGAGTTCCAAAAGGCTTAGTTATGTTTTGATACTACTTTAGGCCATAAAAACTAGCAGACATTTTTAAAAACAGCAATATTATACAGTGTAGGAGTTGAATAATCGGGACATGGCTATGTTAAAGTATTCTATTACTCATGAATACAGCATTCTCCATTTTCTTTGATTGTATGTGTTACTTAACTGATAAGTAATCAAAATCTAGATTTTTGAAATAGGTTTGGGGGGGTGTGATTATTTTCGATTAAAACTTTGTGATTGTGTGTCTGTCTGGTCTATATACCTTAATCCCTCATTATATCGCGCTTCGACTTTCGCGGCTTCACTCTATCGCGGATTTCTGCGCACAATGGGTCTTTTTATTTCTGGTACATGCTTCCTCAGTTGGTTTACCCAGTTGATTTCATACAAGGGACGCTATTGGCATATGGCTGAGAAGTTACCCAATCAGAGCACGCAGTTAAGTTCCTGGGTGCTGATTGGCTCAGCGACGGACAGCAGCATTCAGTTCCGCTTTGCGTTAGCCATCATCTCGTCTCACTCATTCATCATCGTGTTTCGCTGTTGGTGAGTACCCATAACTTATTTTCTACGTACTTAGTACATGTGTATACAGTTGTGTATACAGTTGCACTAAACGTATGTACATTTTATACAATTGTTCTTGCATTGTACGTATTTATTGCTGGTGGCCTGTCCATCGTAATGGCTGTAACATATGTGATATCGGAGACACTCGTTATCTTTAAAATAACATTTAGGTTTTATTTATATTTGCATGTTGTAGATTTTTCATTTATTTTTATGTTACCTAATCAATAAACTACATTTTTCTTAATTTATTACTGGTATTATGTTCCGAATGAACTGTACCATTTTACAACTGCCAACAATTAGCGGTGTTACCAGCCGAAATCAGCTGAGAATGTAAACATTACCAGAATGCAAATGGCACATGACTGCAGTGTTCATATTTTAGAAATATGATACTAATACTAATGGAATAATCATAATATATCTAATATAACTGGATAAGTAAAACGAGTGCATTACTACCGTCTTTTTCTGAAAATAAGACATCCCCCGAAAATAAGCCCTATCGAGATTTTCGGAACTTTTTGTAATATAAGCCCTCCCCCGAAAATAAGCCCTAGTTAAAATAATGTGAAAAAAAGAATTCGTTAAATGCTGTTGATTTATTAAGTATGTTTAGCTTCCCTAATACTCGTATTTCAGAGAAATGTTTGAAATAAAATATTCCGAGAAATTCATTGTTTACCTCTACAGTTCGTTTCAAATTAATTCTTGGAATTTATCTTAAAAATACAACATAAGGCAGCATGAATACATAAATATTGTGTCCGCTCTGCTCTGCTGTGTTGTACTGCGTCGCGCGTATCGCAGAGTATGGTCGAATGAGGTGGGGAGGGGGGGGGGGGGGGCATGCATATGCGGAATGCGACGGAACGCGTCGTTGGCGCACACTATAAATAATTGTTCGTTAAGGCAGCAGTCTACATTGAGCGACAGTGCAGATACAATATTTGTTCATTTCAGTCTTGTAAGTCTGATTATTTCCTCATACGTAATTTTATTTTTTATAAAGTGAATAATTTTTAACCGCAGTTAAAATGAGTACAAAACGAAAGAGCTATTCCGTCGAGTACAAAAAGGGAATTGTGGAAGACTCCAGGGGTGTAAATCTTGATTTATGACGATGTTCCAGAAGAAGATGACATGACTGTAATTGAATAAATTTTAATTTCTGTATTCTGTGTAAAATAAATAAATATTAAATAAAAATATATAAATATACTTTTATTTTTGTCCTCCCCCGAAAATAAGCCCTAGTGCGTATTTTGGACCAAAAAAGAAAGTAAGACAGTGTCTTATTTTCGGAAAAAGACGGTATATATACAGTAAATATAAAATTATTTTTGTTAAAATATTATTACAATGTGTTTAAAACTGTATTACGTATTAAATAAAACTCAATGATATACGATAAGGATGTTTGTGCGTAGTATATAAACAGTGTGTTTACATACATAATTTCAATTAATCTTACCTAATATCTAAGAGAATATAAAGGGTTTATGCTGTATACTGTGTGGGAAATGTTTATAAGGGCTTAAAATATATAAAAACAACCATATAAATATATGGTTTTTACTTCATGGATTTTCACCTTTCGTGGGGGGGGTTCTGGAACGCAACCCCGCGATTAAGGAGAAATCACTGTGTGTGTGTGTGTGTGTGTGTGTGTGTGTATATATATGTATATGTGTGTATATACTATATATATATATATATATATATATATATATATATATATAATATAAAATTCATATTTCAACATCTGTATGTCTGTCTGCTTTTCACAAGAGAGCTACTTAACCAATTTAGATTGGGATTTTTTCTATAATTTCCTTACAATTGAATTTGTGTCTTCTCTCATCGCGGAGTGGGTGGGGCCCTCCTCATTCGCGTGCCAGCCTCCGTTATTTTTTTATTGAATTTTTTTTTAAAGTTTGTCCTGTTTCACTACTACGTGGGTGGAGCCCACAGGGATGGGCGGGCACCAGTATATAATAAAGAGCATGTTCTTGCTATCCACATATTCTGTTCCTGTGGATTCGCTTATTTGCTATTGGGATACAAGTTATGCTTTTATGATTTCCGCATTCTAATCATGCCTATTCACAGATGAGGTTGTTGCTGTGGGATGTGGTGGGGTGTTCATCAGTAGGTTGTATTTCCAGCCATGTTCAGCAGGGGGGAAAAAATTCTGAGAGGCCTACTGTATCATACAATAGGGAAATGTGAGCTTGACCAATAGAAGGTCCGTGACCCCTGGGGCTCCATGCGTGCTACACTGAATGGATCAACTTGTGGGCTCTCTGGAGCTGAGGGGAATAGGTAAGTGGTCGAACATCATTTGTGATGGTGACCAGGGCTTGCAGTTGTTACCCACAAACAAGGAATTCCCAGTGGGTCATAAGTTTGCACTTACTAAGTCCGTGCCGTTTGTACACCCCACTTGTTGTAGTACCGTTTGGATGGTTCATTGAGCTCCTCTGATTGACCCTGCTGTGGTCGCTCACAGCCTTTGACAGAGTGCCCAGTAGACAATTGACCTTGATTATGGAGAAGTTGTAACAAGATTTCTGTAGGAGAAACTCTGTGCCAATTTGGAATCTTCACCTAATCTGCACATGTTTGGGGATGTAGCAAGAAGACTGCAGTTCTTAACGGAAGTGGTGAAAAAAGTTACCGTTCAATAATCTGATCTGAGTATACATTCTTATAATCGAAATCTACATGCGATTGTAGACTTTGGTTTTTTTCCATTCCAGGAATACAATTCAAATTTTTAAGTTATTAGAGGGAAGACCTTTCATGTACGTGGAATACACCAAGGGGATTACAGTTGTGTCATTTGAACCTTGTGATGTTTAAAGTTGCCCAGTTCTCTGCTGGTGATTTCTTTGTAAGGGTAATTCAGCTTTATTTAAATATTTCCTTCCGTTTTCATAGTCTTCACCTGCCATGAGTCTTTTACACATCCAGAACAGCTGTTGAGGTTTGTGCAAGTTGAACCCAACTTACTTGGGGTGGAAGCAGAAACCATTGTCTATGGTTTGAGCCACCTTGGTGTCTGGAGCACATAATGTCAATGGCACCACTTGACCAAGATTAATGTAATCGTAGATTTAAAGCCACTTTCTCAGGGTCACTTGCAGCGAGATGCCAAGCCATGTATGGAGATTCTCGTAGTTTGTGAAGCGTGTCCATTCCTTTTTGGAATTGGCTGCCTTCCAGTTAGCCAAGTTTGAAGTGACATTATAGTACTGGAATAACAGGGGTGTGCAGCAGTTTATTAAAAACAGTAAACATTAATTAACTAAATTACTGTTCCGTTAAAGGTATTGGTTTTGCTGCATTATTTTATAGTGAATGTTTTTAGACATTCAGCCAGTGCGTCATATATTATTTATTAAAAATGCATACATGTCGTCCCTTGAGCCATTACTGGTTTTGACACAATTTACAGCAATTGCTGCAACTGGGTAATTTGTTATTTGTTAGTCTGACAGCATTTTGTTTCTGCTCTTCCTGATAGTGCTGCTTAGATCCATTGATACCTGAGGATTTTCTAGCATGTATGGTATATACTGTTTCTTCTCCCTCCCTGATTTTTGACCGTTGCAGTTGGCTTAACATCAGACTAAAGCTTTCACATACATTTCTTTTCTATCAGCTGTTCTGATGGAAACTCGTTGCATAGTCTTGCTGTGTTTTTCAGTATGAATTCACTGCTACAGAATAGGGTTTTTGGTGCCTTTTAGTGATTGCCAGTTGTGCCGCCTTATAATGCAATAATGCTGTGTGGCGACGTATTAATTGGCATTGCTGCTTTACAGATCCAACATCCAGGGTTCCACCTGTCTAACTTTTCCTCTGGTTTTCCTCCTACATTCAAATGACAAATTGGCAAAGTAAAGGTGCAAGCATTGGGGGATGTGCCATTTTAGGGCTGATACCATTTTCTGAAACATTGTCCCCAAAATTGTTTAAGTCCAATATTGATGTTTTTTCAAAAATTTATTTCCCTTTTGAAATTTTTATAGACTAAGCTCCTGCATAACCTGCCACACAAATTTCATGTTCTTTATTATTGCGTAGCGTATGGTATTTTTACAATGAAAGTTAACTGCAGACCACACTTGTTTTTTTTTTTGTTTTTTTTGTTCACTATATCCAAATTTTCAATGACCAACAAATACAAAAGCTGAAATAAAATTAAAATAAAACATTCGTAAGATGTTTACCAAAAAGAAATGAAGCTAACAGGCTTAACAAGTTTCCAGGTACAATGGCTTACAGTAATTGGGCTCTCAAGCTAACAAGCCTATAATTTGCTAAATACAAAGGACATATTGTAACTTATCATGACGAGCGTCTCTATATAACAGGGGTCACCAACTCCGGTCCTGGAGGACCACCATGGCTGCATGTTTTCATTCTAACCCTTTTCTTAATGAGTGCCCTGATTTTGCTGCTAATTAGCTTATTTTTAACTAATTTTAATTGACTTGCTTTTTAAGACTCAGACCCCTGAATTGTTTATTTTTCCGTAATTAGCAACCAAACAATCATGAGATACAAAATGAGCCAAAACAACTGGTGTCCACCATACAATATCTGAAAATAAAGAAAGATGAAGGTCTCAGGAATGTCGATCTGCTCAGGTCCACAAAACATTTTAACAGAACTCTTAGAAGAGAGAACATCAACAATTTTGGAAATGTCTGCTAATGCACCACAAGAGCAGCAACAAGCCATGGAATTAAAGAACGGGTTTACTTAACAAGAATCAGCACCTAATTAAGCAGCTGGTTGGAGTGAAATTGGTTGGAGTTTGAGGCCCTGACTTAGTTGGTCTTCTGTTGGCTCACTCACTTCACGTTTCATTTCTGTTTGGGTTCCATTTAAGGAAGGCAATTCGGAGGAACGATGAAGAAATTCAGGGGAACAAATCTTAAACAAGCAATTCAACTAAAATGAATTCACAAGAAGTTAATTAGCAGCACAAACAGGGCATTCATTAAACAAAATAGGTTAGAATGAAAACCTGCAGCCATGGTGGTCCTCCAGGACTGGAGTTGGTGACCCCTGCTATATAACATATGCTGCCTAGCTGTCAATCTCATTTGAGAAGTGGCATTTTTAAACAAAGACCAAAATGAAACATCCTGAGCTTGTTAAAGCAGCTTCTCTTTTAATTTAATTTGAAGATGTGATGCTCTTGAGTATTTTTGTTCACCCCCCCAAGCCCCCCCCCCCCCCCCCCCCGAGTCAGTTGAGTGACACCACCCAAGTTCACCTGGACAACATATCCATTGGCCTTCCTTCCACTTGTAGAGAAGAACTCCTCTGATTTCTGGTTCTCGGTTTATTACTCCCATCTTGTTAAACGTAAAATTGAAGATATCAGTTTCCTCTTTACAGGCCACCTCCCAGCAATAGCACTACTACGTTTAGAGGAGCACTGCAACTCCATTACTATAATGTTTAGAAGAACCGAGCATGAAACAATTGGATTTTGAGACCAGCCAATTTAGACTCCCGATTGGTTGGTGGTGAATACCGAACAATTTTGACAGGCAGCCCATTGATTGGAGCCTCATTAGTGTGCACGAGTGGCCCATGTGCTTGAATAAGGTTTTTGACTTTGTTGTGTTGCCATTCAGCAAATTGCCTCCACACTATCTCTCTCTGGTGGTGTTCAGTTCTTGTTGTGGAATGCAGTAATAGCTTTTCTCCAGAAATGACAGGGTTCATGTTTGCCAGCAAGATCATCTTCTGACTCATCATCTCATTTTGAAGCAAAGCTCTTGAGGCTCATCCAAGTATGTTTTGGCAAACTTGAGGCAAACATTCATGTTCTGCTTAGTGAGGAGTGCATTGATTAATTGCCATTCATCTGATTTTTTTTTTTTTCCCCCCTCTCCTCTCTCATTGTCTATCTGATGGTGACACATTGACCTTGGCTGCAGGGTATGAGAGTCTTGCCGAGAACTAGATGTTGTAGGATTCTTATGAAAAATCATTTGCTTTGTTTTTGGAATATGTTTAGCATAATGGGTGCTCCTGGTAAAAATATAATACTGCCACAATCTCTTTTTTTCATCATTTGTGTTTCTTCCATCCCATTTCTGTTAACCCAGAACCTTAAAAATGTCTTAAGTCTTATTTTGTTTTGCAGACTGATCTATATAAGCAACTTTTTACCCCCAGAGGTTTTCAGGAATTTATTTTGGTCCTGGCAAGCTGTGCCTCTAGTGTGTGTGCTGATGGCTGCTGCTTAGAAGTGAAGTTTGAATTGTATTGGGCACTGATGTCCTAAACGGGGCCTGATTGATAGCTAAGGCTTTGAAACTCCTTTCATCCACTGTTGAACGGGCTTAATCCCGAGACTCAAAGCAGGAATCGGCACAGAATGGGCATCAGTAGCCAACCCTTCCTAGTCCTGGAATCGGCCTAGTTTCCCTTGTCCTGGAGTTTTATTTTGTAACACACTTTTCCTCCAAGTGAGACCCCACCAGTGCTTTACAAAGTTTAAGAATAACCTCCTTTGACTTGCTGTCTGCACGACGTGCAATGCAACCTTCTTAATGGCTTCTGTATACTGTCTGAATGTAGACAGAGACAAATCCATTGTGACTCTTCAGTCCTTCTCATAGGGGGTACTTTCAAGTTTCAGACCTCCCATTGTATATTCATATGTAAAATTTGTACTTGCTAAATGTAATTCTCTGCATTTACTTACAGTATATTAAATTTCATTGTACACAAACCTGCCCAAGCCTGCATGCTGTCCAAGTCCCTCTGTAATGGTCTGGACATCTCTAGATTAGCTGCCATTCCACCTAGTTTCGTATCATCTGCCAACATAAACAGCTTGTTAAATGCCCATTGAGTGTAGTACCAGTGGGCGCACAGATGTACAGTCATATGAAAAAGTTTGGGAACCCCTCTCTGCCTGCATAATAACTGACTACTTTCAATAAAAAAGATAACAGTGGTATGTCTTTCATTTCCTAGGAACATCTGAGTACTGCGGTGTTTTCCGAACAGTGACACAGTATTTAGTTGTATGAAATTAAATCGTATGTGAAAAACTGGCAGTGCACAAATGTGGGTCGTCCCCTTGTCATTTTGCTGATTTGAATGCATGTCACTGCTCAGTGCTGATTACTTGCAACACCAAGTTGGTTGGATGAGCTCGTTAAGCCTTGAACTTCATACACAGGTGTGTCCAATCATGAGATATAAAGGTATTTAAGGTGGTCAATTGCAAGTTGTGCTTCCTTTCCTTTGACTCTCCTCTGAAGAGTGGCAGCATGGGATCCTCAAAGCAACTCTCAAAAGATCTGAAAACAAAGATTGTTCATTCTCTTGGCTTAGGGGAAGGCTACAGAAAGCTATCTCAGAGGTTTGAACTGTCAGTTTCATCTGTAAGGAATGGAATCAGGAAATGGAAGGCCAAAGGCACAGTTGCTGTTAAACCCAGCAGGACTTGCAGGCCAAGAAAAAAACAGGAGTGGCATATGAGCAGGATTGTGAGAATGGTGACAGACAACCACAGATCACCTCCAAAGACCTGCAAGAACATCTTGCTGCAGATGGTGTATCTGTACATCATTCTACAATTCAGCGCAATTTGCACAAAACATCTGTATGGCAGGGTGATGAGAAATAAGCCCTTTCTGCACTCGCGCCACAAACAGAGTCACTTGTTGTACGCCAATACTCATTTAGACAAGCCAGATTCATTTTGGAACGAAGTGCCTTGGACTGATGAGACAAAAATGGAGTTGTTTGGTCAGAACAAAAAGTGCTTTGCATGGCGGAAGAACACCACATTCCAAGTAAAACACCTGCTACCTGCTGTCACATTTGTTGGAGGTTCCATCATGCTGTGGGGCTGTGTGGCTAGTTCAGGGACTGGGGCCCTTGTTAAAGTCGAGGGTCAGATGAATTCTCCCCAGTATCAACAAATTCTTCAGGATAATGTTCAAGCATCGGTCACAAAGTTGAAGTTACGCAGGGGTTGGATATTCCAACAAGACAATGACCCAAAACACAGTTCAAAATCTACAAAGGCATTCATGCAGAGGGAGAAGTACAATGTTCTGGAATAGCTGTCACAGTCCCCTGACTTGACTATCATCGAAAAATCTATGGGATGATTTGAAGCAGGCTGTCTATCAAACTGAACTGAAATGGAGAGATTTTGTATGAAGAATGGTCAACAATACCTCCATCCAGAATCCAAACACTCATCAAAGGCTATAGGAGGACAGCGTCTAGAGGCTCAACTAAGTATTGATGTCATATCTCTGTTGGGGTGCCCAAATTTATGCACCTGTCTAATTTTATGATGCATATTGCACATAACTTAATGTCACTGAAATACTACAGTTTCCATAAGGCATGTCATCTATTAAAAGGAGGTTCAGCCAATGAGAAACAAAAATCCAAAGAATTAAGAGGGGTTCCCAAACTTTTTCATATGACTGTAAATGTCATTATATATATTCCCTATATTTCTGTCATGTTATGCCACTGGATTGTCTGTTTCCCTCTCTTACGGCAGTAAATCATTTTGACTAAAATTAATATGTTGTCTTTATTAAAGTGCAATATCAGTGCCGAATAAATCACAGCTTCACTCTACTTCAAGAGACTGACTGATTGCCTTTATTTTGAAATGTGAATCTAAGTGTTGAAAGGGAAATACTTTGTTCAGCACTCAGCATGCAGCTTAGCCCTTAGTGTTTTTTTGGGGGGGGGGGGGGGGGGTGTTCATATGATCCTGCAGACCAGGTGTTTGCAGCCTTAACCACATTTGAGACATCTGTATTATCTGCATTCACAGGTGTGGCCCTCAGTTGTGCTGGCAAAACACAGCTGTGACAGCTTAAAGGGAAAAGCTCCAGGGTGCGCGGTTTCATCTGGAGCCTCGGAAGAGTTTCTCTGCCCTGAAGGAATGCTCCCTGCACACACAGCAACAGCCACCTGATTCACATCCTTCACGTTATTTGTATATGAGGCAAGATGAAGTGTGTTGAAATTTTTTTATTTTTTTTTCCCCCTTTGTTACTTACTTCACCAGACTGCTTTTCTGAGCAGTCTTGTTTGTCCTCCATCCATCCATCCATTGTCCAACCCGCTATATCCTAAAACAGGGTCACGGGGGGTCTGCTGGAGCCAACACAGGGTTCAAAGCAGGAACAAACCCCGGGCAGGGTGCAAGCCCACCACAGGGCACACACTAGGGGCAATGTTGGATCGCCAATGCACCTAACCTGCATGTCTTTCAGGAGAAAATAAACCCTTTTAGCTGACAGATTTTACCGAGCACAAAGTAAAGTTCAACCCATCTTGATGCCGTTTTCCCCTAAGGTTTTAAATGGGAAGTTGCACGTGAGCAGTAAGTCCCTTCAAGTTTCATCTTCTCCATAGTGACGGGGCTGGTCGCATCTAGCCTGTCATTGTAATGAATAGAATATGCTGCAGTTTGTGTGTGATTGTCATTGCTTCTTGTACTGTATTTGCTATAAATATTCAGTAGGTGTGCTGGTGCCCATTTTAATTGAACCGTGTGCTTAAGTGGCAAAGTGCATGGAGTGAACCACAATGAGTCATTGTGTGACCCTGAACAAGTCACTTGACCTGTGCATGTGTCATCTGTAATAAGAAAAGCATGTAAATAATTGTAAAATGTGTCTGTACTTGTGAAGTGCCTGGGAAGAGCCATCACTTTATAAAATAAGATTTGTTTTAGCCTTATAGATATTTGTGTGATTTAGGAATACATCTGCAGAGCATCGTTTTTTACAGTCTTATTGATTATAAAATATTACAATTGCTGAATTCGTGTGCTATACGTTTTGAAAAGCTTGCATTTAATTTTTTTTTCTTGTTTTACTCCCTAAGAGTACTGAACTGTTGACTTTGTAAAGAAACTATAGAAGTTAATTGCTTGTAGGAAGCTGCTTTAGGCCTGTTATCCAGGTGCTCCTGTGGCGGCGTTTACACAATACAAAGTAATTTGGTGTATTAGTGCTGTGTTAAGACTGCCACCCTATGCAAACAGAATGTGGGGAAGCCACTGGAGGCTAAATGGTGTTTGCAGAAACCCTTTGTTTGCAGTGTGCAGCTGCAAGATGGCAGGTATGAGTATTAGGTAGATATTGAGTATTTTAATTGATGTTAATTTGTTGAACTTCCAATATTTTAAAACCATCACATGAGTGCCTGAGTGCATCCTGGTTGCCACAGCATCAGCATGTAATTTTTACAGCTATGTGTTGCTAGAATTTGCCAGTATGGGACATAATTATAGTCAATTTTTTCTCATAGGGACCTTTTTTTTTTTTTTTTGCTGCTCTGTTATATTCTACCTACTGTTCTATTTATAAGTTTACTTTAAATGGAGTTTAGGGTAAAATGTGATTCATGGAGTGCTACATAGGGGGGGTCGCCGCCCGGATCATTAATGGAGTATCCACAGACACTGTGCTGCTGACCCCCGAATTACATGTACAACTCCACTGAACATTGAGTTGATTTTTGACTGATTTAAATTAATGAGGTGATGTTCTAGTGGACCATTAAGATTCAATCACCTGAGGGCATGAGGGTTAACCATGCATGTTCTCCTCATTCTAAGTGTTTTCTTATGTTATTTAGCACTTTTGATAGCACCCTCATGCCCTGCGTTTGGAGCCCTGGCTGATAAAGTAAAGAGAGCCTGGTAGTGCCCAAGGGGCATTTTAAATTATCAGAGCATTGCAGTTAATTTGTCTTAAACAGAGTAATTGTGTTAATATCCTCTGCAAGCCTGGCTTTGCTAAATATTCATATTTGTTTGTTTTTACTTTACTATTTTACACATTAATGAAATATATATGAGATTTTAGATTAGATATACTTTATTAATCCCATGGGGAATATTCAGATACAAACATACAGCAGCAGATAGGTGTCATCAGGGCTCTACATTACTGAGCAAACACCATACCCACAGACACAGTGGCCAGGGAAGCAGAAGAACATCATATCAAAAAGGCCCTAAGAAAATGTGGTCATCAAAGCAGGGAAGACACCTAAAAAATGCTCTAAGCAATCCAGGAGAAAGGAAGGACAACCACTGCTTAAGCAAAAACCTTTGGTGATCCCTTATGTGTCAGGAGTATCAGAACAGCTGAGACGCATTTTTTCAAAACACCAGGTCTCGGTGGCTTTCAAACCCTAAAACACGCCACGGCAAAAATTGGTCCACCCCAAGGACTGGGTTTCTCCGGCACAGACAGAGTAATATAGTTTACGCAGTTAAGTGCCAAGAGGATTGCCATGAATTATACACCGGGGAAACCAAACAACCACTGATGAAGCGGATGGCACAACACAGACGAGCTTCCTCGTCAGGCCAGGACTCTGCAGTCTATGTACACCTATGGGGCAGTGGTCACTCTTTCAGTGATGAAGATGTGCACATCCTGGACAGGGAGGAATGCTGGTTTGAGTGAGCTGTCAAGGAGGCCATTTACGTGAAAAAGGAACGACCATCTCTGAACTGAGGAGGGGGCCTAAGGGTACATCTTTCACCATCTTACAATGCAGTGATTGCAGCCATTCCCCATCTGTCTGTGAATGGTACTCATGGCCATTGATCAATGGACAATTGGCATATCGTTGATCACACGGCCCATTGTTGGTCAATGGTGCTAGTTTCGGTCATTCTGCAAAGGTACTGTTTATAAGGTTGGAGAAACCTGCAGTCAACTGAGACTGAGGAAGTCACTAGGATGAGTGATGTAACGTATCTCCCTGGAAAAGAACTACATCCGGATGAACTGAATCAACTTTCTAGAATACAGCAGCAGAAAACTAAAAAAACAAGGACACAGTCTCTCAGGATGGATAATACAGCCAATCAATCAATAAATACAAATAAACTTAACAAGTACATTGAGTGGAAGGATTGAACTCCCTGATAGCAGTGGGCAGAAAAGACCCCCAGAGGTGATTCTTAGCACACTGGTGGAGTGAGCCTGTGAGAGTGCCTCCTGGAGTGGATGGAAGAGATTTTTCATGATGGTATTCAATTTTGTGATCATCCTCTTTTCCACAACAGCTTCCAGTGTGTCCAGATTTTATTGATAAGTTTGTTCCGTCATTTTGCTGCTTTTGAGCTCAGGCTGCTTTCCCAGAAGACCACAGTGTATAGAACACCACAGTGGCTACTGTCGACTGGTAGAACATTTCCAGCCACTCGAGTCTCCTTAGTCCTTTTGTGTAGCACCACTGCGTTGTGCATGTGTTCAGCATCGGCTGGGTTTAGCCAAGTGGATAAAAAAAGAAGAGGGACAGGTAAGAAAGGAAATAAAGGAGTGAGTGAGCACAAGCTCGAGAAAAGCCACTGCCAAAAAGGCTTCCTAGAGCTCTGAGAAAGTTTCAGGTAGACGTGAGAGTGAACAAGATGGGAGGAGAAGGCCAGATCTGATGAATAACTAAGGGAGCAGTGAAGGTGGAAGCTAGCTGACGTATATGCCATACTGCTTTTATTTTTGGTTAAGCAAAAAATATATATACAGTATTAATGATATGCAATATAAGTTATTATAAATGTGTAACACATTGTTTGATTTTTATGTGATACAAATTATTTTCAGTTCAGTTAAAAAAAGAATATTAATGATATGCATTTATAATAACTAATATTGCATAACACATTAATTTTTATGATACACATTATTTTCAGTTTATTTTCGGTTAAAAAAAAGAGAATATTAACCCTTTAACCGCCAACTCCCTAAATATTCCCCACGCCAGGCGAAATCTGAACAATTTTTGTTTTTTTACTTTTTTACATTTTTTTTTACATTTTTTACATTTATTCAAGCAGTATTGACCACTAAATGTTGTGCAAGTTGCCAGTGTATACACGAAATCTATAAATGTAACCTGAATTCTCAGCTAAGCAAAACATCTTGATACCAAACCGTGCCCTTTTCAATGGTAGATACTGTCGAAACTGTAAGCGGCCCTTCCACGACAATAAACTTTCATCAACTGCAACTGACGGTCCTGGCATGTAGGGCAACTGAAATGCTTCAAATAAATGATCAATCAAAGGACGTAGCTTGAACAAGTGGTCGCGGTTTGGATCTTTCTTATCTGGCTCGTTTCTGTTGTCATTCAAATGAAAGAATTTCAGCAGCAAAGAGAATCGGTTACGTGTCATGACAGCTGCAAAAATAGGTGTTGCATACATAGGATCTGTAGACCAGTACATCTCAATATCTGGTTTTCTGATTATTCCCATCAACATCAAAATCCCAATGAATTTTTTCATTTCGTTTTCATCAGTGTCAAACCAAGCACGAACACGGGAATGTGGAGGTAAATGGGATTTTTCTCAATAAACTGTGCTGCATACAGATTTGTCTGATGAACAAAATGTCTAATCAAATCAGGTGACACAAACAGCTCATAAAACTGCTCAGCAGTGTAATTGTTTACATCAACAATAAAGCCACACGTTCCCTCAAACGAATGCAGAAAAGGTAGTTCACCACGGGCAGCAGCCAGCTGAGATGCTGGGGATACACCCACTCAGCGCCGTCATCCGATGCGTCTTCATTCACAATATCATGCAGCGCACGTTGCTGCTCATCACTGTCACTAAAATCTTCTTCAGAACTGCTACAATCATGATCAGAACTGTCCAAAATCTCCTGCAAAGCCTCACTTGAAGTCAGTTTACGTTTCGCCATATTCACAGCTGTTACATGCGAATCACGTCACATGACCGGCCAAAACAACCACAGACTTGTCGAAATACAACGTAGTAATAATACCCACGCCAAACCGTCAGTTATACTACTTGCCAGGCATTCATATAACCACAGGCAAATGTGCCGGATAATTCCGGCAGTATGGCGTTAGCATTAAAACAGCGGTGCCGGATATATCCGGCAGAGGGTGGTGAAGGGGTTAAAGATACACATTTATAATAACAAATATTGCATAACACATTGATTTTTACATTTACATTTACATCATTTAGCAGACGCTCTTATCCAGAGCGACTTACAACAGTGTTTGTTAGTTTTTTTCGCATACCCCTTGGGGTCAGAGCGCAGGGTCAGCCATTGTACAGCGCCCCCTGGAGCAATTACAGGTTAAGGGCCTTGCTCAAGGGCCCAGCAGAGTAGGATCTCTTTTGGCACTGACGGGGATTCGAACCGGCAACCTTCGGGATACCAGCGCAGATCCTTAGCCTCAGAGCCACCACTATTTTTATGTGATACAAATTATTTTCAGTGTTGTTTAAATACTTTTTGGCTTAGGCATATGTTTCTGTGATCTTTCATCAGACTCTGGAAATATTTAGTATTCAGGATTCGCAAATTACCGAAACCACAAATGTCAAACCTGCGTGTCTGGAGCGGTCACTGTACGTATGTATTCTGTATGTGTGCAGTTGAGGGATAAACGTTAAGTAACTTTCACACTGAAAAGGAAAAAAGGTTAAAGACGCCACATTTTCACTATAAAAGATGCAACATTTTGACTATATAGCCTTCATCAGGTGTACAACTGAAAAGTAAAGAGCAGGTGACATACTGGAGGGGAAGGAAGAAACCAAGCCAGGGCTGATAAAAGGAGGCAACATGACAGTAGGTGAGAAAAAGCTGCCATTAGAGAAGATAGAGAGATGAAGAAGTTAGTCGGAAATATGCGATCCCAAGCGGAGAATGAGCTTAACTTTTTGTTGGAAATGTATCTTTGAAGTCCTGTGACAGAACACGAGCAGAGAGGTCAGTGTGGCTATGATCAAGGGATGTAAAAATAAATAATTGCTTTAATTCGAAGTGATGTACTGCAAATGTGTATAAATTAGTAGTAGTGATTTTAATTGTTACATGCATGTAGTGCAGTGAAAGTGTTATTTGCATGTGCAACCAACACGCCATATGTCACAACTTCCGGTTAAAGGGGTCCAAGACCAAGAATCTCACATTTTTAATTGCTACCAAAATGATAGCAGCCCACCTTTGCCTTTCCCTGCCATTTGATACCACTTGGTCTTGGCCCACTATCTTATTTTGTCGCTCTAGATCAATGTCTTATGTCAAGGAATCGCTCCTTGTGTTATGACCTAGAGCTAATAAAGCGTACTGTATAAAAGTCTGCATATCAGGTATCCCAGATATGTGTATGTGTGTACATATAAATAAACTGAGTTACGGAGTTTAACAATTCTTACATTTGGATTAATTTTGCAGACACTTTTACCCAAAGCAACTTAAATTCTTGTTTAACGCAGCCGTTTTACAGTTCTTTGCACTATTGTGAATTTATTTAAGACTTGGTCATTGTCACATATCACATTCATAATTGTTTCTGACAAATGTCTGTGTTCTTCAATGGAATGAGCAGATTTCTAGCGTCCCATGCAGGTTTGCTTTTTGCCTTGTGTCTGACACGTTAGGCTGCTGCTCCCCCACTTTTAAGGGTGCTACACTGTTCTAAATGGCTGCCTAGGCAGACACAGTCAGTCAGTTATTATCCAACCCGCTATATCCTAACACAGGGTCACGGGGGGGATTGCTGGGGCCAATCCCAGCCAACCCAGGGCGCAAGGCAGGAACAACCCCCGGGCAGGGCGCCAGCCCACCGCAGTCAGCAGACACAGATTAAATAGAATCCCACCTTTTGGAACCTGTGCACATAGTTCTTGTGCTTGACTTATGTGTTTTTTTTTTTTGTGTGTTTTTATTTGGCGAGTGCTGTGCATTCAAAAGTAGTCCTCTTTGATTTACTTATGCGCTAATACAGCGTGAAGGCATGGGATATGGGGGATGCAGATAGAATTAACAGAACAGCAGGCTAAGAAAGCCCCACTTGCTGACATATTTACCTGCTTTCAATTGCTTTCATGCTTTATAGGCCAGTATGAAATGTCTGTCGCCACACATTCAACAGAAAAAGGGCATTTGGTTGTCTGATCTGCTTGTGAATGTGCTCTGTCTCTTTCCTCCGCTTCCTTTTCGGTGGTTGTGCACGCACATGTGCGCTCCTTCCTCCCCTCCAGTGTAATGAGAGATCTGAAAGTTTTCCATGGGTGGGTAGCCAGGTCAGGCTTTGCTTAAACTAATCGCTCCCAGCAGTGCTGGATAGTCAGACTCTCTGGAGCCATGGGTTGGTGGGGGGGGTGGGGAATGGGGATGCCAGTACAAACTCAATGCCTGCCTCCCCCCAACCCCTTTAAAAAGAAAAAGGGGGAGACAAAGTCTTACTTGTGTAGAAAGCAGCAGGTCAGGTAACAAAATTGATGATGAAGATGGTGCGTCTGTGCACAAATGATCCTTGTTATGACGCTCCAGTAATGTCTGCTTTCTTCTGGTGGCCTGGCCCGACTCGCTTTGGCTGCAGCATGCTTTGAAAGTTTAAATTTGCATGGCCAAACTTGGAAGTTCCTCACGTATGTTCTCCCCCACCCCCCCTTGAGGCCCCCTAATTACAACAACATGATTCCCACTGACGCCACAAAACTTAACAGAGGCCAGAATACGAAGAGAATTCGACTACGTTGAGGAGGGGGGGAGACTGTGCTGTGTTTCACTGTTCCCATTTACTACCATTTTAAGTGCATTCTAGGTCCCTGGTTGCTCACACACTTCTACTTTAGCGGATGACATCTTGAAATATATTTTAGCTATTTGCTGTCATATGAGGCTTCATGTTTGGATTTTTTTTTTAATGTGGTAACTTACAAATAATTAATTCAGGTGGTAAATTTGTTAACCAACATTTCGTTTCTTTTGGCTCAATTTGGTAATTAAGCTGCCATCTATTCATTCTTTTACCCAGCCTGCTTTTCCAATACAGGGCTATGGAGGCTATTTCATACATCCGGGGGTCTAATAGAGGTAAGAACCCTAGACAGGATGCATGCAGCTTTAGTACTTTTTTTACTAACATGAGAATTGAGCTAATTATCTAGTTCTTGATTGTAATGGAAAACACAACCTAGAACTCTGAAGGAGGTAATTACTTGTATGTTAATTAATGTTGTATGTAAAACACAAATTTTATGTATTGCTTTACATTAGGACTTTGTCAAAGGTGACACACAAGATGAGAATATGGTACAATTATTTTAAAGGATTTATTTTTTTTAAATAGTTGGAGCATTATGGTCAAGTGACTCGCTGAGGGTCATATACTGAGTCTAAGGGGTGAATTGAGCTGGCAGACTTCAGGGTTAAAAGTCCTTTAGTGACGGAGCCTAGCTGCATTGAAGACATGGAGGACACGGGCCATAACAGGACGTCCGGCCGTCTGTGCAACTAAGGCTCTGGCCTAATAAGAAAATTAGATTACCGTTAATACTCGCATATAAGCCGGGTCTTGAAACCTGAAAAATCGATCATAAAATCAGACCCTGACTTGTATGTCCATTCAAAAATACAACACTTAATTTTTACATCTTCTTGCCTCCTCCAATCTCACATCAGTTTCTCAGACACATTGAATTTTGTTGCAACAGCGTAGTTACCAATTTCTTTCTCCACTTCAGTGACTTTTAATTTAAAACCAGCTTCATATTTTCTTCTGATTGAACGTTCCATCGTAAATAAGGGATGCTCTTACAATAAAGGTGTATGAGGGGGTGAGATACAAAAAACACAAAACAGTGTAAATGTCACTTTGGATTAGTACGGGTATTACCGTGTGGTCACGTAGGCCGTGTGCTCCGTGGTTACTCTCTCAGGTGGGCGTTAGCATATCAATCTCTTGGACCAATAGCGTGAGTTTTCTGCATTTGACTTATACGACTGACATTATAAAATACAGGAAATTATACGGTATTTCCGGGGTATTTCTCGACTTATCCGCGGGAGAACTTCAACGTAAGTATATACTGTATATTGATTTTATTAATCCCTTAGGGAAATTCTGAATAGATGGAAATGGTACAGGTTTCTATGTGTATACATGAAACATGTATGATTATATACATGATCATTTAAGCATACAAGAATGTAATGTGTATATACAGTAATCCCCCCTCGATTGCGGGGGTTGCGTTCCAGAACCCCCCCATGAAAGGTGAAAATCTGCAAAGTAGAAACCATATGTTTATATGGTTATTTTTATATTGTCATGCTTGGGTCACAGATTTGCACAGAAACACAGGAAGTTGTAGAGAGACAGGAACGTTATTCAAACAATGCAAACAAATATTTGTCTCTTTTTCAAAAGTTTAAACTGTGCTCCATGACAAGACAGAGATGACAGTTCCGTCTCACAATTAAAAGAATGCAAACATATTATCCTCTTCAAAGGAGTGCGCGTCAGGAGCAGAGAATGTCAGAGAGAGAGAAAAAAGCAAACAAATCAATAGGGCTGTTTGGCTTTTAAGTATGCGAAGCACCGCCGTATAAAGCAGTTGCAATGAAGGCAGCAGCTCACACCCCCTCTGTCAGGAGCAGAAAATGTCAGAGAGAGAGAGAGAGAGAGACTGATAAAAACAATCAAAAATCAATACGTGCCCTTCGAGCTTTTAAGTATGCGAAGCACCGTGCAGCATGTCGCTTCAGGAAGCAGCTGCACAGAAGGGAGCAACGTGATGATAATCTTTCAGCATTTTTAGACGAGCGTCCGTATCGTCTAGGTGTGCGAACAGCCCCCCTGCTCACACCCCCTACGTCAGGATCAGAGAAAGTCGGCGCAAGAGAGAGAGAAAAGTAAGCTGGGTAGCTTCTCAGCCATCTGCCAATAGCGTCCCTTGTATGAAATCAACTGGGCAAACCAACTGAGGAAGCATGTACCAGAAATTAAAAGACCCATTGTCCTCAGAAATCCGCGAACCAGCAAAAAAATCCATGATGTATATTTAAATATGCTTACATATAAAATCCGCGATAGAGTGAAGCCGCGAAAGGCGAAGCGCGATATAGCGACGGATTACTGTACTTGTATGTGTATTGTGCTCCTTATTGAATTAACTCTTTTTCAGGGCTGATGTCAACTCTTGTCAAAAGGAGGACTTGATGATGGTAATCGTCTGTAAACTGTGACAAAACCAACCGTTATGTTTTAGTTGGACTCTCGTTGCTAGAAGGAAAGTTAGCTTCATTGGTTTGACTGAGATTTCCTGCACTCGTGTGAGTAGCAAGGCGCAAACAAGAGAAAAAAATGGCACTGACATAATGGCGAGAGATCAAAGCGAATGCGTAAAGCAAAATACTCTGTGGACGACGTTTTGCCTATCTTCTATGAATTGGACTATGACTTGTCGGACTCCGGTTTTGATACAAGTGATCGAAAACGAATGTGAGGTTGCAGCTTCAGCTGACTGGTCCCCAGTTGTGGTGCTGAACAGGTTCATGTAGCTGACACGCCTATGGCAATGTTCACCAGGAGGGCTGTCACTTAACAATGATAAGAAGTAGAAACCAGATTGCAAAGCACAGCGACCATGACCGGTGCTGCTACTGCCCCAGCCACGTGAAGACAACATGGGAGCAAGCCAGCTACAGCATGCAGCAACAGACGTTTTATGTTGATTTCTGTGTGAAACCATTGCTTTTCAGAAACTGTTTTTTGGAAAAAATAATATCCCTCAAAGAGTTAAAAAGCAGTTATACACAAAACACTTCCTTATACACAATTCTCTGACTTCACACTCTTGTCTTCATTGCACATTAGTTTCCCTTGCTTTTATATGTCAGTTTTAACTTTTGCTATTAAGGTTGTTCTAGGACAAAATCTTTGTGGCAACAATAAATAAATACCGAAAATATGTAATGTGTGCCGAGTGATGGAGATGGTTGAAATGGCACATGTACTTAGTCTGCAAAATGGAGTTGAATGGTTATAAACATACATATCTGTACTCTGTATGTGGGTATTTTCTGCTGTGTGTTTATTACCATCTACATATTCACTGCTTCCTGTTCGACGTGTCGCACTGCTTTGTAAAATACGTGCACGGTGCAAATTTTGAGAAATCTAAAGCATTGTCCTTCATCTGCACATACTGTAGTTCTACTTTTTGTTTGTGCAAATTCCCATTTCTTCGTTTGTTTGATATCGGACTTTATTGTTGTGTATGGAGGTTTTCGTGTCCTATAAAAACACTCATCCAGACAGCAAAAAGTACTTGCACATGGTCCAGCACACTTGGGTGTCCATTTTACTCAAAAAGCTAGTACTGTGCAGAACAATTATGGGGTGGAGTGGTGGCTCTGAGGCTAAGGATTTGTGCTGGTATCCAGAAGGTTGCTGGTTCAAATCCCAATTGCTGGTAACAAATTCCTAATACAAGAAATTGTAGTTTATAAGGCAAAATAAAGAACAAAAAAAAAAACTGGTCCACACCAATAAAAGATCCCAAGGCAACCGTGCTAGACCAGCAGTCCTTCTTTTGGGCAAAAAGACTGGCATCATAGTGTCTCCAACAGCTTAGTAGAAGCTTTCATAGAACATCATCATCATTTTAGGAGTTTGTTGCTTATGTTGGTACAGAATCCACATAATGAGCTGGAATGCTTGGTTCTGTGAGCCTAAAGTAAAAACAGGAATGGGGCCCAGCCCATGTCTATAGGGCAGTGTAAAACTGGCCGCGGTTTTGCCTTGCAGTTTAGTGCAAACGTAGAGAACATGACTACTCCACCCAGAATATGTGGAAAACCTCCAATGCTACCCAGTGCTTCTTTCAAAAGCTAGCTTTGAAAATTACCGATAACCAAGCCTTGCATGTGGCAGTGGTTGTGCCTGAAACTTGTCATTTGAGGGGAGCGTATTAAACAGATTGCCTTTATTTCATTTAGACTGTTTACTCCTTGAAAGCTGGGGTGATAGTTTAATGGGGTGCACCTGTTTGTTCATTTTTGCATTATGGAATTGACTAATGCCAGTTGTTTAAAATGAAAACTTTTTTTTTTTTTTTGTACCTCTGAAATGTAAATGTTTACAGCAAACCACACTAAACACTCCTCTGCCTCTTTTTATGTTTATATTTAAAATGTAAAAGCGAGCCAAATGTTCTAAAACTGCTTTGCAGGAGGTTGTTGCAATTTCAAAGCAAAAACATTGACCTGTTGATACAGTTTTGGTATACTTTATTAACTTGGGGAAATTGTCATTTGTGACCTTTTTGGGGGGGCTTGGGGTCACGGAGCAGGGGCAGCCATTGTACAGCTTGGAGCAGTTTTCAGGTTAAGGGCCCAGAAGTGTAGGATCCCTTTTGGCAGTGATGGGATTTGAACCAGAACCCTTCCAGAGACCAGCGCAGATCCATAGCCTCGGAGCCACCACAATGCCTTAACTGGGGCTTCTGATCACCCAGTTCTGAGGTGGCAGTTCTAGCAGTGTGCTATTCCACCACCTCATTATGTGTTTTTGTTTGTTTTATCTGGTGATGTGGAAATTCAGAATGATTTGATATTAACAGGCTCGGTGCTTTCTATAGCAACATAACATCCTAAGACCTGCTGAATGGATTTCAGGCTTCTTCACACCCTAACACCAGTAACCCACTCTTACCGCTCACCATATTGATACGTGTAATTGTTGTTACCCTGAACTCGGTGACACGCTAAACTGAATTTCTTAAAAGTCGGCAGTTTTCTTGAATCATGCCTTTTTGTCATCAGATTTTAAAATGTTTTCACAAAGATTAAGCAACACAGTAGTGCCGTGGTTGCTGGGTCCAGTGCCTTGGGTTCGAATCCAACAAGATTGTGAATGCTTGGTCATCTGCCCACATTCCCCGCGATGTGCAGGCTAGTCTAACTGGTGACCCCAGTAAAGGTGGAAGGCACTTGGTGATTTACGGTTCTGCAGAGCTGGTTGTGTTTTAATGGAGGGCGAAGGGTTTTGATACAGTGCATGCTGAGCAAATCCTGTCTGGATTTTAATGCATCTGTTTAACACATCAGTTTTAAATTGCACCCTTAATATTTTATTCTGATTACTCTGACTCATTCATTTTGGATGTACTTCAGATTGAGTAGGTTTGGACTTTTGCATAATAACAAAAAACAAAGGCCTCTGCTTTTATCCGTTGGCTTCCTACACGACTTTGCCTGGTTAAACTGAAACTGATGCTTGGTCATTTCACCTTGAAAGTATTGCACTCTGAGTGCGAGTGCTGTGTTTTACTTTGTCATAATATATTTTAACATAATGAAATGTGACAAACTGGAGCAAAGCATTCAGGCCATCAAGCTCATTTGTTTAGCGAATAGCAGAGCTGTCCGAATATCTCGCCCAGATTCCTCTTCAAGGTAGACAAGGATTTTGCTTTAACCATTATTCTTCTTCTATTGACTATTCATGTTCCATAAAGTAAGGTAACTTTCATATGGCATCATTTTGAAAGGAACAAGCTTAATAAGTACGTAACAATAGCAGAGCTGTTTAGGTGGGTTTGTTTGTGACGGGAGTACATACGCATGAAGGGTCTTTTCTTGAGCTGGGCATTGAACCGTCTAGCCTTTCATTGTAAGCTTTCACTACCGGGCCTCTATAAGGGCACACAGAAAGTCGCTAGTGCACCCCTGTAGTCTGTTGCTCCTTTGATAAAAGGTTAGAATGATTTACATGGTTAGAGATTGGAGGGGAGGAAACTTTTTAAAAACAAATTGGGGTTAAACTTACTAACCGTTAAAATAAAATTCTAACGTGAACTGGCGGTGGAGATGGGAGAGCTGCTGTGGATTTGTATGTTTTGGACGGGCTTTTTGTTTTGTTTTGTGTGTGCCAAATTAATTAGTTATGTTAATTACCAGGCTGTCAGTAAATATATTAAACAGGTTAACTGCAGATTGGCCAGGGTCCACCAAAGGGGTGGATAAGTGGCTACGTCAGCTTGGCAGACGGCCCTTGGAAACAGAGGACGGTGTGTGTGTGTGTGTGTACGCGTTTGCGAGAGTGGAGTGGAGGGGAGGGGAGGCAGTGTCGCTGGCGTGGTAGAGAAAGCCAGTCTGCTTGGATAGCCCTTCCCATCTGGGACCCATCTGTGATTCCACAGAATTGGACAAGCTGCCTGGGCACCAAAGGAGTTTGCATATGTGGGAGAGCAAACACATGTCCAACATATGAAGGTGTGGGGGGAAGAAAAGAAGGCAAGCAACAGCCGTCTGGATTGAATTATGACGGAGAGGGACCGGGATACTGGAGGAAGGTGAATGTGAAAGAGGAGCACAACTTGCAGGCTGCAGGACATTATTCCGGATATAAGGACTCCCATTTGGTTCTCGTTTTCTGCTTTGAGGTAAGGAATCCAATTTTTTCCCCCCAGAGAACAGAGGCCATGTAAAGTGTTACAAAGCTTGCTGCTTAAACATTTGGGCCTGTTTAGTGTTCAGATGTTTTATGTTACGTCCAAGCTGAACCTTTGTGTAATTTGGAGGAAATAAACCTTTACAATTGTCTTGAAATGAAGTCCAGTAAGAGTTCCATAGTCAAATACGCTTTGTGTCCCGTAATGCTTGTTTTCCCTTGCGGGATGTGATTATCTATTTGAGTTCTGGTCCTAAATGTTAAAGCTTTATGTTTTTATTACAGTGCAGCAGTCAGTGATGCGGTGGTCCTGTGTTGAGTGCCTGCTTTCCAGTGTTTGCTCGGTGCTCCTGCTTCATGTAAACCACTTCATGTCTATCTGCTTAGTTAGGAATTGTATTTCCAAATTTGTTTATAGCACTTAGCCTGTTTCTTACTGTTTAAGACTTGTGAAGATGCTGCTTATTAACACGGGCAGTAAGTTGCTTTTGCCTTCAGGTGCCTGCATGGACTGAGCTTTAAGCTCATGATGGGGCCTTATCGCTCCCCTTGTGTCATTAGTTTGCATTGACCAGTGGGTTCATTATTTAAAGCCAGAGTGAGAATAAAGTAGTTGAACTTAAACTGAACTGTTGTGTTGGGCTAAAATCCATTTTTAAAGAAATGTTTTTACAACCGAGTCTGTTCAAGGTGCAGATTACGTATCAATTATGGCATGTGCTTTCAAAAATATAGTTAACAGGCGTGTAGCAATCCTGGTGATGAACTGGACAGGGTCCCTATTAGAAAATATCCACTTGGGACTTGCTTGTTTTGTTGTATTCCAAGTAAAAAGTGACGGCGTTGTGTCCTTCCCCAGCTGTGGACTCTGTGAAATCTTCAGACACCAGGCTGTTTGAACATGGAGAGAGGGACGTGCCAAAGAAAGGGCAACGGTTTCTGGACATTAAGGGATAATAAACTGTGATCATTCATTCTACTAGCTGGAAAAAATCGGAAGAGAGTTACAAATGTACTGAAAACGTCATATTCAGGTCAGGTTTGATTTGTCACGTCACCTGGCTGAATCTGCACATTGAAATGGATTTAACTTCAGTTTATTAGATAATGTGACAACTGTACAGTCCTGTAAAAATCTTTGTGCTTAAAGGGATGATTTTACAGCTAGCTGGAATAAAAAAACGTGATAAGACTATACTCGTGCTTCCGTTGGATTGTCAATGTTGACATGGCTGAAATGCAATGTTAAGTCTCTCGAGTCTGAAGGGGTTTGTTTTGAAGACATTTTCATAAAAGAACTCTGCAGTCACACAGGTTTGGTCATTCTCCTTCATTAATGCAGTGTATGAATCTGGTAAGTAACTGAATATCATTACATGGCATTTGTAAAGCCTTGTTAAGCAGCGCCATTGTTGATTCTTATTACACTGTCCCTGCAGGTACTGATTTCTGCCTTTTGTCATTTAAATTGCAGTCATTATGTTATTCTAGCAGCAGTTGGCTTGAAGTGTAGATAAGGGTTTGTTTGAAGTTTTAATCTTGTATAAGCTTAATTATTGAGGGTCATGAAAATCTAATTTGTAAACCTTTTGGGTTCTGTGGTAAGGATTTGTGCTAACAGTTTTGGTTTAATGAATGTGAATGTGTGTTATTAGGTATGTGTGAATTTTGTATTTGTGATTAAATTGTGTCTGTTTAGAGTATTTACAATAATTTGTAGCTGTTATTGAACTGAAACATAGGAATTGTCTGTAATCTCGTCATATAAAATTAGGGGCTGGAAATGTAAGAGCCTGTCTTAAAAAGGTAGAATTAAATGTTAAAATTTCATAGTTACATAGACAATGGGAGATTTTTTTTTAAAATCCCCTATATGCTAACTTATAAAGGAAAACCCTTCTTGCTCTGCAATGTATGTGATGTAACAGTGTTGGTTAAATAAGAAATATGGACAGATTAGACTGTTTGCTTGCTGGAATAAGATCCAACTTCCCTACAACCTGCTCAGAATAAAGATAGTTTGGAAAAATGGATAGACGGATATTTACTTCCAAATGGAAAGATGTAGAGGTGTACAGTTTATGTCATAGCATATAACGTGATGACATGTAGAAATTTAAAGAAACGTAACTAAGATACACAATATACAGTAAGCCTTAAGCACAAGCATCATAGACCAGTTTTCCTTTTTTTTGTGTATTATCAGGATTTTGTTCTTTATTATTGTTAAAATTTTTTGCATTGAATTTCACTAACACTTTTAAAACAAAGACACTTGAACTCTGGAATATTTGTGCATGTATCATACTCCGTGCTGAAATCCTGCCAAGCTGTCTGTCTATCTATCTATCTATCTATCTATCTATCTATCTATCTATCTATCTATCTATCTATCTATCATATAATGCCTTTCATATCGATCTATCATATAGTGCCTTTCATATTGATATATCGATCTATCTATCTATCGTCACATATATATATATAGATAGATATAGAGATTTATAGATACACACTATATTACATCTACATAGATATAGATTATATGTATGTACTGGGGTGGGCAAAAGTAAGATAACAGTAGTTATATGGAAAAAGACCTGCAGGTTATGGTTATTGTAATAACTTTATTAACTCAAATAACTGATACAATCTCATAAGCACTCAATTTGCCGGCCTTGCATACTCACAACTGTAAAGCTACTTTTGCCCACCCTGTGTGTGTGTGTGTGTGTGTGTGTGTGTGTGTGTGTGTGTGTGTGTGTGTGTGTCTGTGTGCAGGAATGACAGGCTCTCAGAAGTTTGCTTGGTTCATTCAGGTCTCTCTTGCCATTTAGGAAACTGGGGGGTTCTTGTGGATGGGGTACCAGAAGGGGCGCAGTCAGGTCCCCCCCCACTGGGTGCTTTCTCAGTGCTGCAGGGAGAGGAGGAGAAGACCATATTAGCAGCAGGTTAGAGTCCGTAAGGAGATCCTCTGATGTGCATGCATGACAATATACTGTACGTGCAAAATAAACTGCAGCATGTTGGCCACTGTATATACTTTTTGTTTGTTTTTGTATTGTATTTTTGTCAGCTGTTCTGAGGAGGCCTGCAAACGTACAAATGACAGTAAATTTTACTTGATAAGTATAAAGACTCTAATTGCCTAATTCATCCTTCCCTCCATTTTCTAACCAGCTTACCTTTTTGAGGATTAAGAGTCCAGTGCCAGTCCACGCCAGCATTAGAAGAATAGGTGGGGGAAAAACCCTCCCCCGTTTAGCGATGGTGATTCATTCATGGACTGTAGAAAGCCCAGAGGACACCGGGCTGTCTTTTGGCCTGGGAATCTTCCAAAATTTTATTTTCTCTCAAATCCCGCCAACTGGAGTTTTTATGTTCATATCCTCCCTGGCAAATAACTATAAATTACGATGGACATTGTGATTCTCTGGTGTAATAATAAACAATTGTCCTTTAGTTTTTACTTTCTTTTGTAACTCTGTTTAGTCGTTATTATTGGAAAACACCTTGAATCGCTATCCTGTATGAGCTTGTACTATAGAAACAAATGATGTTGCTGCACAGAACAGCCAGTCCATTCTAAGACACTTTTTTGCACACTGTAACCAGTAGAGGGTGCCACTGAGCCCCAGACACAGTCAGACCCAAACCAGTCAGGGGTTCAAGTATAGCCCTTTTCTTTTTTTAATAAACATTATCTAAACACACAGGTTAAGACAACAAAAGTATAAACAGCCCAGAAAACAATCCTCTTCATTCCCACTCCACCCGACTTTGACTCCCCAGTGTGGACAGCAGGCTCCTTTTCAAGTAACACCTGAGAATGCTTCTGATGTCACTGGGGAAATTCCAGGTCACATGGAAACCAGTGTTGTCCTCCCACGGCAGCTCCCTCTGGTGGCACCCAAGGACCCCAACAGGGTCCTGCTTCCACACTGCATTTCCCATGCAACCCTACGGGTGTTCTGATTAGGATCAGCCTATCAGTGTTTCCCAGACTTGGTCCTGGGGACCCCCTGTGGCTGCAGGTTTTTGTTCCAACCAGCTTCTGTTTTTAATTGAACTCCTGGGCTAATTAAGTGATGTGTTATTTCCCAAGTTCTGTGTTTAGGGAACAATCTAGAAATTAGAAAACTAAGTTTGCTAAAAAAAAAAAAATATTAATGTACCAAGCAGTTATATAGGAATAATGTATTTTTTCTTCTTTTTAACAGTGTGTTCATCTTGTTTTTCATTCTACTTTTCTAGGTGTTGTAATTGTTTAATTAATCCGTTATTGACTAATCAGTGGGTGTGATGCTAAAGTAGTTGCAGCTTTGATTATTGTGTGTTGTTTGCCTGGGTGTCTGATCTGCTAGTTTTAAATTATCATTATTAACATACAACGAAGGGGGAAAAACTGCACAGAGAAAGGGCAAAGTATAACGAAATCAACAAAAGAGAGTTAAGCATTTAAATCTCTAGCAAAAGCAGAAATATTTCTAAATGTGTTATAAATCTAAAAATCATGCTGCTGTGCTTTTCTGAACGTTGAATAAAAAAAAAATAATACCAGCTAATTAAATGAGATGAGTGCTATCCGGTGTTGTCACTGATTAGGAATCTGGTTGGAACAAAAACCTGCAGCCACAGGGGGTCCCCAGGACCAAGTCTGGGAAACACTGGCCTAGAGGAGCACTGCCACCTCCTGTGTGGGGGTATGAACTGCTACTGATATCCACATTCATCCAGTCAGTCTCTTCATTATACGTCGATCCTAGTCAGGACGAAGATTAAAGGGGGCTCCGGCCAGGTTGTGTTTTCACTCCTGTAGTCCTTTCTTTATGGCCTCCCAGCCGGGCAAAAACTCTCGACTGGGATGCACATCAGTCCTCCATGACACTTACAACATAACACTTGCTAATTTGCAGTCGTCAATACATTTATGTGAAACAAGATGCCTTTTCTGGTCCTTAGTGTCCCCGTATAAATATTAAGACGCTGTGAGTGAAGTAATGCGAGAGCCATAACTGGTAGTGTAGCAGTACAGCGGCGGCATGTCCTGGTAGATGAGGCGAGTTTGTACCCAGTGCTACTGGATTAGACATTGGCTAAAATGGGTTTAAAAAGTGGATGGATAGATGGCGTATCGTCTGCTAGTCATTCAGGTCCCAATGAAATTTGATCAGTTGACGCTAGTAGTTTCTTGAATCCTAAGGTGAAACTCTGATGCATGCAGCAGCAGAAACATAAACGGATTCAGACTCACAGGACAAGTAACACAGCCAATCGACCGATAAATAAATAAAAATAATTGTGCAGATATTTGAAAATGAACTCGACGAGCACATCGGGATGATGCCATGAATTGCCACCCCCCCCCCCCCACTGTGGTGGGATGTGCCACTGGCTAAAAGTGCCGCCAGAGAGCACCTCCTGGTGGAGATGTAATTAGACTTGTATATTTGCTATGTTGATCGACCGCACACGAGACACAAGACATTTCATCGCTGCCATCGGGACTCCTCAGGCTACTGTTTAGCACCCTAATGTGTTCAAAGTTTGTGGTGACGTTGCTGTGACTCTCAAACACTGAGTAGCATTTGACATAAAACTTAAATTAACAAGATTTAAAAAAAAGAAGCTGTGTTTTTATCAAAAGTCTAGAAGAAATCTTCTTCTTTCGGCTGCTCCCGTTAGGGGTCACCACAGCGGATCATCTTCTTCCATATCTTTCTGTGCTTGTCATCTTGTTCTGTCAAACCAGTCGCCTGCATATCCTCTCTCACCACATCCATAAACCTTCTCTTAGGCCTTCCTCTTCTCCTCTTGCCTGGCAGCTCTATCCTTAGCACCCTTCTCTTATTATACCCAGCATCTCACCACTGCACATGTCCAAACCAATGCAATCTCGCCTCTCTGACTTTGTCTCCTAATTGTCCCACTTAAGATGACCCTCTAATGTCCTCATTTCTAATCCTGTCCATCCTCGTCACACCAAGTGCAGATCTTAGCATCTTTAACTCTGCCACCTCCAGCTCTGTCTCCTGTGCCACCGTCTCCAGCCCATATAACACAGCTGGTCTCACTACCGTCCTGCAGACTGTCCCTTTCACTCTTGCTGATACCCGTCTGTCACAAATCACTCCTGACACTCTTCTCCACCCATTCCACCCTGCCTGCACACTCTTTTTCACTTCTCTTCCACAATCCCCATTCCTCTGTACTGTTGATCCAAGTATTTAAACTCAGTCTGGAAGAAATAATAGTTTAATTCAAATTAGTATATGTGAAATTGGAAATGTTAACACATTATATTACAATTTACATTTAGTACATTTCTACCGACTTCAGGAACCTAATAATTGCTTCTGACTCCAACTCCACAGCCCTGTAAAGATGTCATGTTTTTCTTTAAAACCATAATTTCTATTGGATAAATACGCACCAGCACTCTTTTGCTAATTGTGAAAGCAATTTTGCCGACAGGCAGTTTCTATTCCTAGTCCATCACTTGAATGCTCTTGTATTGCACTTTATTTAATCACTTTGAGTACCACTGCATGCTTTTTCAAAGGTGCCTTTCGGTCATGCGCTGTATGAAAGGTCATCAGAGTCGTCGTGCTGTGATGTGCCAGTGATGCCCACTGCGCCATCATGCCACCATAAGATGATATATAAACCCATCAGCCGCCTCCCTCTCTCTAACTGTATCATTCTCTAAGTGACCACTAGTAAAATAACAGAATCATGAGAATCATTAGGTTGGCGTGTAATGAAATACTTCAGTACTGATTAGGTGACATCATGGAATGTGGAGAGCTGTTGAGGTGTGTTTGTCATTTGAAGGTCTCTTTTACATGCTCTTTAATAACACACACATTAACAGATACCCGGTTTAAAAGAAATATTCTGTATTATCGTTAGAAAAACCGGGATATTGGGTCATGAGGTTAACACATGTAGATTTCTCTGATTTGTGAGGCCATATAAGCCCTTACCAGGGTGGCAGGTGAGGATTGTGCACTCTCCGCATGTCCATTGTACTCTGGTAACCTGTGCATCCAGCAGCCACAGGTGCAGAATGGTGGAAGCGGCCACCAAGATAAGTTCCTTGGGGCAGATGCTTGGTCGGTCGCATTATTCCTTCTCCTAGTTGAATCATCTGTCTCAGTGTTTCAGAAATCACTATTTATTTTAAGGAGCTGAACATGTTCTGCTTAGAATTCCAAAAGCTACACTTAAAAGAAGTGGTGAGGTGGCCTTCTGCTGCTATGCACCTAAAATCTGGAATACGAGTTTACCAATAGAAATTCGCCAGGTTGATACAGTGGAGGCGGCATGGTGGCACAGTGGTAGCGCCGCTGCCTTGCAGTTAGGAGACCCGTCTGGGTTCGCTTCCCGGATCCTCCCAGTGTAGAGTTTGCATGTTCTCCCCGTGTCTGCATGGGTCCCCCCCCCCCCACAGTCCAAAGACATGCAGGTTAGGTGCATTGGCCATCCTAAATTGTCCCTAGTGTGTGCTTGGTGTGTGGGTGTATGTGTGTGCCCTGCGGTAAGCTGGTGCCCTAGACAGTTTTTGTTCCTGCCTTGTGCCCTGGGATTGGCTCCAGCTGACCCCCGTGACCCTGTAGTTAGGATATAGCGGGTTGGATGATGGATGGATGGATACAGTGGAGCACTTAAAAAAACCTGCTAAAAACACATTACTTCAACATGGCTTTCTCGTGGCGTCATTTTAGCTCAATCCTGATACTCTGTATATGCATGTCATTGTCCTTATCATTCATGGTGGCGCCATAATCCGTACTCACCCCTACTTTCTCTGCTGTTCTTTTTCCGGTTTTCTGTGGGTAGCGATCAGCACCATCACCACCTGATCAGGGCACCATACTGTCCCTCCATTGTAGGATTGGCCAGAGGTCCACATGACCATCATCATCATCAACTTCTTCCATGTGAACCCTGAATACCACGAGGACTGATTGAGGTCATTTCTGTTAGGGGGGCTGGGTGGTCCTGTGGCCTTGGTACCCCTGCAGATTTTTCTTTTTTTTTTTTTTCTTTCCAGCCATCTGGATTTTTTTTTTTTTTATTCTGTCCTCCCAGGCCATCGGACCTTACTTTATTCTATGTTAATTAATATTGCCTGATTTTATTTTTTCATTTGTATTTTTTCCTCATCCTGTAAAGCACTTTGAGCTCATCGTTTGTATGAAAATGTGTGACAGAAATGAATGGTGGTGTTGTAATCTCAGCAGAACATGATTGTTGTTGAATTTTTTTTTAGCATATTTTTATGCCATCTGAGTAGTTTGGATGACCCCATATGTGAATTTCTCATTGGGATTAATAAAGTATCTCTCTATCTCTCTATCTCTCTCTCTCTCTCTCTCTCTCTCTCTCTATCTATCTATCTATCTATGTGGACTCGCACATGTAAACTGGAATTTTTAAGAAATGGTGTATGTTCTGACATCAAAATTTTTTTGGGGTTTTTGCCCTACTCGGGTTACTCGACTTAGCCATCAATGAGTGTGTGTACCAGGATAACACACTCTCAGTAATGCTAAGTGCTGTCACTTAGGGAATGTCCACTGCTTAAGGAACTCTGAGGTAACCTGGCATCATTTGGGTGGTGGTTTTAGGGCATTTTGGGGTTTATGCAATTCTGGGAGTTTCAGGACCTTCTGTATATCTAATCACTTGTTGAGATATCTCTGTAGCCAAGAACCCGGGGTGGGCTGTGGGGGGGGGGGGAGCAGCATAGACCTGTTGCTAGTTCTTTTTAAGAAGCCCTCCAGGGAAGCCGAGAGACTCCAAAGAATTGTACTTGGCAGCCGACATCTGTTTATTCAGCATTCAGTATTGTTCACGAATGGATCGGTATAATCCAGAACACCACTTCCATCTGCCATTGGCGTAAGTGATTTGAAGCCCGATGAAGGCCTTTCCTGTTTTACTCCTGCTGGCTAACAGGAAGAGTCGGATTTTATTGCACATGTAATAATAATTCCAATAAAATATAACCATACACTTGTCAGCTTTATTCTTTAGTGAGTCGGCCTTGTCATTAACTGCATAGCAGTAATAATTCGACGGGATTTTTCATGATGGCGTAGAGTTTTGCCACCATCCTCCTTTCCACAACAGCAAATTTATCAAAAATATGAGCCTTGTAATATTCTGTCATTTTGCATTGTTTTCACTCTCCCTATACTTCATATACGAGAAAGTATTGTAATCATCCACAAAGTCGATGTCGAGATTTTGATGAATCTTGACGTTTTAGACCTCCCTGACTTTCTCGTATACAAACTATAGGGAAAGTATTTCCATTTCAAAACTTTAATAAATTGACGTTTTAGACTTCCATGAGTCCAAAAATACCATTTTTGGGATTGTGTGTGTGTGAGAAAACACGATAACTTGAGGACACTTTCACTTAGATCATCCAAATTTTTTAATAAGCCTTCCAATATTTTACTGTATGTTAACTGTCAGTCAGTCATTGTTCAACCCGCTATATCCTAACACAGGGTCACGGGGGGGGGTCTGCTGGAGCCAATCCCAGCCAGCACAGGGCGCAAGGCAGGAACAAACCCCCAGGCAGGACGCCAGCCCACCACAGGGCACACACACACACAATTTAGGATCGCCAGTGCACCTCACCTGCATGTCTTTGGACTATGGGAGGACACCGGCACAGACACGGGGAGAACATGCAAACTCCACACAGGGAGGACCCGGCAAGCGAACCCTGCGCCACCATGCCACCCGTATGTTAACAGTTGTTTAGATTATCGTACACTAAAGTGTTCCCACCATCACTTTTTCCAATATGAAACCCTGTGTTTGCACAAAACCATTTTAATCCTACAGGTTTGTGTTGCACTGTTACTGTAAAGGAGGCCATGTTGATTTGAGTAAAGTGCTAAAATACATTTCAGCAAAGTTGCATTTCACACCCAAGACGAGGATCACGACAATGCCATGCCATGTCATCTGAAGTACTCGCTCTTACTGTATCCTTTAATTTAGTATGATATGTCTAATCGTTCATTTTTACTCAGGTTTAAATATTATTATTGCTTCAGAATAGCATTTGGCATGCTGTCTCGCTGGCCAGATGTTTAAGCTCTTTTCTTGTCGGTGCAGCCTTGGAATCCGATGTGCTGTATGGGAATTCTTTTTTGCTGTCAGGGCAGGTCATGAGCATTTGACTTCTGCTATTTTTGTTTTGTATTTATAAAGAAAAATGCACTTTAAAAATAAATCCAGTAATGTTTCTATTTGCGGTGAGCTTATCAGTTTGTAGTCTTTCCATCTGTGCTTTAACGATGGACGTGTTCGTCTCCGTTAGCTCACAGGCTCTCTGAAGGCCGTAAATCAATGGAGCGCCAAGTTTTTCTGTCCAGTCCAGGATGGTCAGATCTAATACTGGCATCCTCTGAAGCTGAGGGGTCTGCATGGCTCCCCTTGTTAGCGTTGGGTTTGTTTGTTTTTTTTTTTTTTTTATCCCACATCCCCAAAGACATGCAGGTCACGTGACCCTGGGCGTGTGTATGAGTGGGCCCTGTCATGGACTGGTGCCCTGTGGCTTTGCACCCAGTCCTGCCACTCTCTGCCCAGCCGAATCCTCAATTAGATTAGGTGAGTGTTCACATTTTTCTTTTTGGTCAGTAATATATCCAGTTTTTCCAACTCTCCACAGTTCACTTTTCAAAACACACTTACTGTCTGGCAGTGACACCTCATTTCAAATGACACTCTGAGCAGCTGACTTTTGAGTTGACGGCGGGTGATGTTGTTGTAGGCTTGTCACGTGTGCAGACTGTCTGACTAACGTGTCGGCACTCCCCGGTGCGATGGTAAAATACTTCATTTTATTTAATAGAAAACCCAAATTAGCTTACCCAATGTTTCCATACCACTTGTCCACAGTAAAATTGTCAAAATGCCCTAAAACTTGCTATTGTTACAGCTTAGGTTGTACTTGACTGTTCCACTCTGCTTATGGACACCTGTTCTTCTCCATGGATAATGCCAAGTTACTCAAAATGGCCTTGTGGGTATAGAATGGCTCTAAATAGCTAGTGCAAAAATAAATGACTTGCAACCGTAAATGTTACCTGATACGGACGATCAATGCCATCAGTTTTAGTAATGGCACCCTGTTTCTAGTTTTAATACCTTTTTGTTTTAAGGCAAGTGCTGTTTTAGAGGACTGCAGGGTCTTCAGCTGTTAGTCAAGCCCCGTCCACACCAGCAGCCTATTCACCCTGGTGCTTTAAACTACACGCTGCCATTTGTATGGATTCCATAGTTTAACATTTCGTGTCTTGCTGGCCTCCGACTGACGAAGCCGCATACTGTAAAATGTCTCTGCTGTACGGACACAAATCAGGGCCACACGTTTACTACACGCTGTAGGAATGGCAGAGTGGGATCATACACAGCCAATCCATTAGAAATGCAGAGCAGAACTTTAATGTTATTTACGAATTGATGTGACTAATGACCAGTAAAGTATTAATAATATTATGGACTGTGACGTATGTTGGCAAAAGCAGCACATTAGTTATCCAGAGCAGCAGTTTCTCTTTTAAACGAGACCTGTGTGCCAACACCTGGCAACTCGGTGCTTCCTCCTGACATTCCAAACTCAATGCTCTGATACTCTAAGTTCATTTTGCAGTTTCTGCACGCTAAACATTTATTGATTGATTAGTTCCATTGTGAGGCTGTATTCTTGTTTTTAGTCTTCCATTGCTGTATGCATGTCAACTTTCCCTTAGGATTAATGAAGTTCATCCTTTAGATTAGATGCTCTCTCGTGCAGATGTAGGGTGAACAGAACGTTACCCGTCACTCTCTCATAGGTGGTCCTAAATTGAATACGTATCTGATTTGTGGCCATTTGCCAAGAATGAGAACGGTCCGATCAGAGTTCATGTGCCGTTTTTCGCCCATTGGGTGAGTGCTGCCATCATAATCCACACCGACAATTGAGCAATTGAGGACTCGGGAGAGCTGCAGTCACTGCCTCACCATTGCGGACTACTCCTCTTGGTGCAGCGGTGCCAGCAAAGGCTACGAGAAGAGCAAAAAGCTTGCTGTCTTTTTTTTTTTTTTTTTTTGCCTTCTTGACATAACCGTGTAAAGCCAATGAACTGTTTGCCGTCCTCCTGACCTACTGGTGTGTCCATTTTATCGCTTTTAATGCCGTCTGTCGTCTCACAAATATGACGTTTTTTTGTTGTTGGTGACGCAGGTGACTTGGGCACAAATGTGTCAATGTGCGCATGCATGCTGTTCTGGAGGACCATTGCATTGACGTCAGTTACGTACAGCAGATCACTTGCGCGTATAAATGTGAACCATCTAGATAAGCAAATCAAATCTGAGCAAAGAACAGTGAATTTAGCATTGAGGATGTAACGATACGAGACTATAAATCAGAACTACATTTATTAGGGTCACCAAATTAGAAAATTAGAAATACGGGACACTCTCAAAATCTCTGTATATTACTGTATATGTAAATGTGTACATGCCCCCTACATACCCAGACTTATATTATACAAACTGAGGGCACCGTGACGGATGTTAGCAGATTGCTGGCCAACCACAAGCGTTACCTGGTAGGTAACCACCCATCCAATCAGATTGTGACACAGACTACGAATGCCGTGAATATATATATATATATATATATATATATATAATATAATAGAATTCTTTTCACATTTGAAACGGAAATTACGTATGACCACAGAACATATTATAAATACAGGAACTAATCACTTCGTTTGGCGTGTTTGTATTGTCCACAGTCTATCCCATAGAAGTGCGCCCCGCATCGCCCTCTCCCAGCCCTCCTCTCTGGACTACCACGCTGAGCCGTCCGCCGCCAGGCGCATTCTGACAGAGAAGTTTTATTTATTCATCCACATTGTAACTTTTTTTTTTTAGTTGGCAGTACTTGATAGTAGAAGAGATGAGTAAAACAGCTTTGCGTCTTTCTACTTTTTAACTGCGCCGAGCTGTAAACAATGTGAAGACGAGACCGCCTTCAGCGGCCAGGGGTCGTGAGAACAAAGTGGACGCTGGGAGGTGCAGAATGTGGGGCTGCTCCGTCGGGTCGAGAGCTTTGCAGTTTCGGGCAGCGTCCTCTCTTCCCACACTGTTTGTGACGCTTCAAGTGCCCTGTTGGCTCCTGGGAGAGTGGAAATCTTTGCGAATGAGTGTAATCGGCGCCATCGAAGCAGGACTCTGTTTGTTAATTGCCCTCCACGACTACTTACTGTCCCTTAAGGGGAGTTTGGGTCACTAAAACCCCGCAACATTCAAGGTTGCTTTTGTGATCAATTATTTTAAGAAGACGCAGAGTTTACATCAAAGATGATGTACAGACCTCTTCATGTAAAGTGTTGGACTTGGGAATTGTTTGGACCTTTTGCCCATTAAGCACGGAAGAGCAGCATCCACATTTATCAGAATTATTTTTTCTCTTAAATCACAGGCACGTAGTGCAAGGTTGTCGGGCAGAAATTTGAACGATCACATAGAAAATGTAATTTCTGTACCACAGCGGTCGTGTAGCGTCTTTCACAAGGGATCTACTACCAAGAGATGATCCAAATACATTTTAGCTGCTGTTAGTACTACTTACCTGTTGTGTTATAGCGCCTTTAAAATATAGTTTACCCAAAACCACTCCAGTAGTGCTCAATGTATCTTTACTTCTTAAATGTTAATGTTTTACTGTTTAATAACTTATAGAATACATTTTTTGTTTCCCTTGCACTCAGTGAGCGAAGCCACTGGGTAATCAGCTAGTATTATATAAAAGTAGAGACATAAGTTAAAAACAAAGCAAGGATTTTAATGGGTTATGAGGAAAACAAAAGTATAATCATTTGAAAATTATTTAATACAAGCTAAAAAAATAATTCTGTAAAAGTGAAATCATTTGAAAATATTTATCTAATACAGACAACAGAGAAATATTATTATTTACAGTAATATGGGCAGTTAGAAAAAGAGTGGGCCATGGCAAGTAGTAACAAGACACTTTGCTGACAGTCACTGTATGTGGCAATGGCGATCGAGAACTGGAGAGCCAAACGGTAATAAGAGTGTCACCATCCACCGCCAACCTGAGCAACTGAACAAGCTGCAGACAGGCAGCAAACACTCGTTACATTTGGGTTATGTTCATAAAGAGAATCTGAGAAAAGAATTACTTGTAAAGTTACAACTAAGTACCGTAAGAAGGTAGTAAAAATATTCAAAAATGAAGTAAATATGGGGACATTTGGGTGTCCCTGAAAGGTCAGTACGGGACAGGGAACATAAATGATCAAATATGGGACATGTCCCGTATATAAGGGATGTCTGGCAACCCAAACATTTATGTATCTGTGTGTTGACGAGGCTTGTCATGTGAGCGTACTGTTTGAGAGCGCTAGCAGAATAGTTGTACAGGAGGCGATTATCTTAGTTTAAGGTTCATCACAAATAAAGGGCAAAATTTGTCAAGGTCATTACATGTATAGGTTGCTAGTTTCCTTAATGTAAACTTCACATTCAAGTTCAGGTGTTGTGTGTGTGTGTGTGTGTGTGTGTGTGTGTGTGTATTCACACCCGAGTAGTGGGAGCGGCAAATAAAGAGTGTAGAGCAGAGTGAAAGGACAGAACGACACGGCTAAAGGCCTTGTCACGTTGCACAATTTTTCCAGCAGTTTACCGTTCACAGGCTTCATTTACGTAGTAAGAAGTCGAGCAGAATGACCCCTTTTATTGGCTAACTAAAGATTACAATACGTATGCAGGCTTTTGAGGCAACTCAGGCCCCTTCTTCGGGCAAGTTCTAATGAAAGGTGTCCTTTTGCTTGACTTCTCACTACATTCATAATGGCTAACGCGGTACGACACCTGAGGACTAAAGGCTTCATTTACTTAATTCTTTGAGTTGTGACGCTCGCTCCAGTGACTACCAGTCGTGTGGTCGGACATCTCCAGTACAAGTCTGCCACAGGTTTGAATTTGTCTGTAAACTGTATAGTTGGGCTCTTGTGTGAGAGCTGATAACTAATGAGCGCCCATCGGGACTAAGGAACACTGCTGTTTGGGACCTTGCAAACAGAAGAGAGACTCGTCCGTCTTCATATCACAGCACATCAGCCTGGTCAGAATGGGGGCAGAGGTTGTGGCTGGACTCGGTGCACCTCTAAACCTGTTGTACAGCACCAGCTCCACCGGGTAGCATGCTGTTGGTCATCAGTAAAAGGGACGAGCGAGTGTTACTTTCAAAATGTGAAACTGCGGGGAGAGTTCGATCTCACCTGCAATGGCTGGTCTTCTACTCTGACATCCTTGGACGAGAAAGACCAGCAACCACCGTCATCGTGTTTTCCCAGTGATGCTTTGTCCTTTTTGTAGCCTGGAGGCCAAAACTGCTGATGGCACTCAAGATGAGGCCTCGCCAGTGGGGTGTTGTGTGTGTTGTTTTTTTAAATAACATTTTATTGAATTTATGAAAATCAAATAACATTCCATACAAGCAAGTCAAATGAGTCAACATAACCTCCTTGTCCTTCTACTCCACACCTCTGGACACTTTATAACATTTACATTTATTTGCTTGGCAGACGCTTTTAACCAAAGTGACTTGGCCTTCTCAATGGCTTCTGAACACGGACTGGCAGTTGATGGTGTCGAGTCCACTGCGACTCCTAAACCTTCTCATGAGGCGTACTTTTGATTTTCAGACTTCTTTCAATTTGATGCCCAACCTCTCATGTGGCGTATGCTCTCTGAAAGGCCAGCTTTATGCTCCATTCCGGTCGTATCCTTTTGTTGCTTCCTCATAGAATTCCAGCCTGTTAGTAAAACACGACCTCCTCCTTCTGAGCCCATGCTGACTGTTCAGTAAAACTCCTGTCCTTGCCATGTGCTGCTCAGTCTTATCCTTAATAACTCCTTCCATTAATTTACCTGAGATACAGATGAAGCTTACTGGCCTATAGAGTTGCTTGGATTTGCCTTTTTATATCACGGGATATTATTTGCCCTTTTCCAGTCCTCCATTTCCCCAGTGCACAGTGACTTCCTAAAAATGCGTCAAGGGTTTATATCTGTACTCGCTTACCTCCTTAAGAACTCCATGATAAATCTTATCTGGTGATTTGTTTCATTTCAGCCTATTTGATCTACGCAGCTGTTCTGCCTCTACAATTTCCAAATCACTCAGGGTACGTCCCTAGTAGCCCCTGTTAACGCTGGGGTTACTACAAGCACAACGGAAGGTTTTCCTGGATGCGTCTCTGTTGTGTTTTTCCAAATGTTGTATTGGAACGCAAGCAAGTGGAACACAGCATAAAGAACGTGTGCGTGTAGAGTGCTGAAGTGATGGCGACGGACTGATTACGTGTCCTGGTTCCACTGCCCTCTTGGATCACACATCGCTTTCCGTGCACATATATATATATATATATATACACTTGCGTATAAGTCACGTCTTGAAACCCGAAAAAAATCGATCTGATCATAAATCAGACCCTGACTTATGCGCCCGTTTAGAAATGCGACCCTTATTATTTATTTATATTTTTATTTGTACATGTTGCCTCCTCCAATCTCTCATCAGTTTCTCAGACACATCGAATTTTGTTGCTGCAGCGCAGTTATCAGTTTCTTTTGCCACTTCAATGACTTTTAATTTCAAATCGGCTTCATATTTTCTTATCGAACACTCCATTGTAGATCTGGGATGCTGTTACGATAAAGGTGTATGAGGGTGTGAGATACAAAAAACACAAATCAGTGTAAACGTCGCTTCGGAACAGTCCGGGTATTACCGTGTGGTCACGTAGGCACACTTGGGCTGTGGGCTCTCTCAGGTGGACGTCAGCATATCATAATCTCTTGGACCAATAGCGTGAGTTTTCCGCATTCGACTTACATGACCAACATTATAATACCAGAAATTATACAATAAAATCGAGCCTCGACTTCTCCTCGAGTACATATGGTACTTAATAAGAGTATTCAACCCCTGATTTCTGGGTAACTTGACAGCCCCGTTCTGAACGCCCTGCCCCAGAATCTCTCTTGGCAATACAAATAAAGACCTGAAATTGTACGTATTCGGCACTCATCTTTTTTTTTCCTAAGCTTACAAATGTCAGTTCAGTGTGTTGTTGGCTCTTTTCTGCTTCTGTCAGTCTGGTTTTTGAAAACCAAGAGGCGTGAATGACTAAGAGCTCAGCATTCTGGTCTTGGCAGGGCCAAAGCGAGGACTTTTTGAAAAGTGGCTGCCATTTTGTGTTTTGTGTCCGAGCACCGGAAGGGAGTGAGCCCCCCAGACCACCATACCCAGCAGCGTTGGTCAGTCTTTTTAAAAAAACAACATTTATTTATATTGCACATTTTCAAGTAAATAATGTAAAACGGCCAATATGAAGCATTGCTCAGTGTATCGCCTGCTGTGCTGTGAATTTGACCGGCCTGCCTTGTACTAATCTGCAAACGTTTGGGTGGGGGGGCATGTCGGGGGCAAGGGCAGATGCGTGTGGACTGGCGAGGGACCAGGTGCACTTATTGTTGGAAGCCAATTGTTTCCTTCTGCTATGTGACTCGTATCTCTTCACCCACACCCCCCCGACACATTGTGTCTGTGCTCAGGCCTTCTGTTCCTTTTCTCCATCACAGGTGACTTTTTGGAGAGCCCCATCTGGCAGGCTCTTGCCCGATTACATCCATATGCTGGAGAGGGATGGACAGAGTTAAGGGTGGGAGCTGCAAGACGAGGCCGAGCGAAGCGGCAGAGCGGTGCGCCAGCAGCTTAACTCGTTTTCCGTGGGGATTACTTCACCGTATGTTGTTTGGTTGTGATCGATGTCAAGCGGTGGAGCCAAAAAAAATGAATTTGCCATCCTAACGTCCTCCATTGAAGACCCCAAGACGAGCCAAACTAAAAGACCAGAGAGGAAATTGTGTTTTTAAAAACAAAAAATGGTTTTATCTGTTTGGTTCTAGCTTGGGGTGGTGGGGGGCTACACATAGGAAGACCGCTCAATTCAATTTTCCCAATCCACTAGCCGTCCATGTTTCCCACTGAATACTCGGGTAAGATTATTATTATCACACGTTTAGCTAATTGTGTTATCCACAAGATCAGCGTGAGGCGTTTATCACTGACCACATCCTGTTGGCATCCCTTTTGTTTCCTGCCATGTGGAATACAAAGCAGGATGGTGAGATTCACAGGTCCAAACAGGGACTCTCTAGCGGCTCCACCATGCCAGCTAAAGCCAATGGCCCACCTAAAAATGCAGAACCGGGGCACAGCCCTGTGGTGTGTTACAGTCAGTAAGGCCTTGACCCCGGTGCTCTGCCATTGCCTCTTAACATGGCTGCCTCGTATTCAGTTACACCAACTCATTTTTCATGGCTTCAGTGGCGGCCCCTGCCTTATTGACTTGGCTCTCAGTTTTCACCCGCGTGCCCCCATATAAAACGTTTGCAGAGCTAAATCCCACATCCAGAAATGTATTTAATGATCCATGGAAAACCCCACAACCATCATCATTCATGGATACTCACCCTGGAAGATGTTTCTGTCCCGCACAGGTGGATCGCTCTCGCTTTGGCTATCCTGTGAATGGGGGGGAGAGCGGGTATTAGGTCGCCAACTGGCATCAGACTTTCCAGTGCCTCATTTTCCAGGTTGTCGCAAGTTGAAAGCAGGTGGCAAGACTGGAGAAAACCCTCATGGTTGGCAGCAGAGCTCGCCACATGGCCGCTAGAAAGTAGAAATGCCAAATGGACAGGAGGGCCGCACGATTAGCCAGACAGCTGTCAGCGGGCACGCAGGACCACTTGAAGTGTTGTGCTGATGCTGGCTGCCTTGTGTAGAACAAAAAAAAAAATCAGAAGGCTTCCTGTTCGGTTTGCAAAGAGTTCGGCTTAAATCGAGATTTCTACTTTAAGGTACTAAAATATTGACACTCGACGTGCAATTTTTTAAAGGCACCTCTGCCCGGCTTTGTTTTAGTTTAGGAGCAGAACGGCAAAAATCAGGAGAGCGTCGCCCTTCAGGGTGCTCACAGTGAAGTGTTGGCCAGACAAGACATGCAGGTTTGGTGGATTGGTGCCCCTGAATTGGCTCCTGATAGACAATCTGTGTGTGTGTGTGTGTGTGTACCCTGTGATAGCCTGGCACCCTAACCAGGGATTGTTCCTGTTTTGTGCTCTGTGCTTGCTGGGATACACTTCTCGGACCACCACGTGGGAAGATGGAGTTGTACAGTTTTATTATGGAACTCGCTGAAGGAAAATAAAGTTTAGCCTCTATTGTCAAAATATAATCGTGGAATATGTTGATGGGAAAAGAGGAGCCTTTAAGGTTTTTTGACAGATTCATTTTTGTTTTATGGTCTAGGAAAAAGTTTTTACATGCTGAATTTTTGACGACCAAAAAAAAAAGTCAATTTATGTTCATATTATTATTAGGTTGTTTTAATTCTGTTATCACTACAACATTGTTACAAGAAAAATAATCCATCCATCCATTTTCCAACCCATTGAATCTGAACACAGGGTCACGGGGGGGTCTGCTGGAGCCAATCCCAGCCAACACGGGGCACAAGGCAGGGAACCAATCCCGGGCAGGGTGCCAACCCACCGCAGAAGAAAAATAATGCAAGATGAAAATATAGTTAACAAAAACAAAGGACAAACAAACAACACTACGGACTTTTCATGATTTAAACTGTCGGTTGCTTTTATGGAGCACAACAGAAACGTTGATGATGACAGACGTACAAGAGTGCGAGATTGTGACAGTCTGCTTTATATATGAGAGAACTGATGTGTCTGTCTGTCTGTGTGTGTGTGTGTGTGTGTGTGTGTGTGTGTGTGTCTGTCTGCCTGTCCCTCTGTGTGTGTGTCACTCTGTCTCTGTGTGCATCTCTCTGCCTATCTGTGTGTGTATGTGTGTCACTCTGTCTGTCTGTCTCTCTGTGTGTGTGTGTCTGTCTGCCTCTCTCTCTCTGTGTGTGTCACTCTGTCTGTCTGTCTCTCTGTGTGTGTGTGTGTGTGTGTGTGTGTGTGTGTGTCTGTCTGCCTGTCCCTCTGTATGTGTGTCACTCTGTCTCTGTGTGCATCTCTCTGCCTGTGTGTGTGTGTGTGTGTGTGTGTGTGTCTGTCTGCCTCTCTCTCTCTGTGTGTCACTCTGTCTGTCTCTCTGTGTGTGTGTGTGTGTGTGTGTGTGTGTGTGTGTGTCTGTCTGTCTGTGTGTGTCTGTCTGTTTGCCTCTCTCTCTCTGTGTATGTGTGTCACTCTGTCTGTCTGTGTCTCTCTGTGTGTGTGTGTGTGTGTGTGTCACTCTGTCTCTGTGTGCATCTCTCTGCCTATCTGTGTGTGTATGTGTGTCACTCTGTCTGTCTGTCTCTCTCTGTGTCACTCTGTCTGCCTCTCTCTCTCTCTGTGTGTATGAGTGTCACTCTGTCTGTCTGTGTGTGTGTGTGTCTGTCTGTCTGCCTCTCTCTCTGTGTGTCACTCTGTCTGTCTGTCTCTCTGTGTGTGTGTGTGTGTGTGTCTGTCTGCCTCTCTCTCTCTCTCTCTCTCTCTCTCTGTGTGTATGTGTGTCACTCTGTCTGTCTGTCTCTCTGTGTGTGTGTGTGTGTGTGTCTGTCTGCCTCTCTCTCTCTCTCTCTCTCTCTCTCTCTCTCTCTCTGTGTGTATGAGTGTCACTCTGTCTGTCTGTGTGTGTGTGTGTGTGTGTCTGTCTGTCTGCCTCTCTCTCTGTGTGTCACTCTGTCTGTCTGTCTCTCTGTGTGTGTGTGTGTGTGTGTCTGTGTGCATCTCTCTGCCTATCTGTGTGTATGTGTGTCACTCTGTCTGTGTGTGTGTGTCTGTGTGTGTGTGTCTGTCTGCCTCTCTCTCTCTGTGTGTGTCACTCTGTCTGTCTGTCTCTCTCTGTGTGTGTGTGTGTGTGTGTGTCTGTCTGCCTGTCCCTCTGTATGTGTGTCACTCTGTCTCTGTGTGCATCTCTCTGCCTGTGTGTGTGTGTGTGTGTGTGTGTCTGTCTGCCTCTCTCTCTCTGTGTGTCACTCTGTCTGTCTCTCTGTGTGTGTGTGTGTGTGTGTCTGTCTCTGTCTGTCTGTCTGTCTGTGTGTGTCTGTCTGTTTGCCTCTCTCTCTCTGTGTATGTGTGTCACTCTGTCTGTCTGTGTCTCTCTGTGTGTGTGTGTGTGTGTGTGTCTGTCTGTCTGTCTGTCTTACAGTGCTATTCATCTATCCATCTGTCTATCCTTCCATTGTCCTTCACCTAGCTATCTGTCTGTCTGTCTGCTGTATGGTGCCATTCATCTTTCCGTTATATGGTGTCCCCTAGCTGTCTCTCTGTATATCTATTATTATATAGTGTCTTTCACATCTATCAATTTAACAATTCCACATGGCTAAACACAACCCATGATGAGACAGACGTACTCCTCTCGTACAAAAGCTGTAATCCAACAAGACAAAGAAACTGCTCCAGATTAGTTGAGAAGAAGCCCCCCGTCATGCAGTCTCCCCCAATGCGTCTGTTTTAAGTCGGACCAACGGTGGGGCATTTCATGAAAATCGGTTCAGCTGTTTTTGTTTGATTAGCAAGCAAAACCGTTTTCAATTTAATTTTTATAGATGGCAATATCTTTTGTTCAGAGGGTTAGGGAAAGGGGTGTTTTCAGCTCTTTAATGTGATAAACACCAATCCATATTTTAAAAAGTTTTTTGTTTTTGGTCTTATAGTTCATTTTGTTTGTTTACATTTAAAAAATGCCCCCGTGTCCGATTTATTTTCAAGTTATTGGCCCAATACAAAGGTCGGCGATGCCTCTTAAATACACTGCCTTTCTCTGTGGATATGTGTTGCATTCCAACAGGGGGTGTTTTCGAGCCACTGCTTGTAATGGTGTCTGTCCTATCTGAGATGTCACAAAGAGCTTCCTCTCCCAAATACCTGAATGGCTTACTTCTTATAAATTATACAACTGATTCTCCAAATAAGTACAGAAATCTGTGAAATGACACTGCAACTCCAACAAGGCAGAGAGTTGAATGTGCCTCACCACCCTGGTAAAGTGGCCCGTGCTGGCAGAGGACGAGTCTTGGGTGCCACTTCTGAGCAGTTGGGAGGTGGCGTTGCGTTCAGCCCGTCTGATGCGATCCCACAGAGGAACACAGAGTGATGCTGGGCATGAGAGACAAGTGCCAGAGCCACACTGTGCATCGGTGGGCGCAGCGCCCATACTGAGCCACCACTGAAAGTGCCTACAATGAGATTGTGAATGTCGGAGCCGCACTGTGGAGTAATGTCAGAAAGTGGCCTGGTCTGATGACTTCCATTTGAGTGTGCGTCGTCTACCTGAGAAGGGGGGGCAGCAGCATGCACTGTGGGAAGAAGGCAAACCAGCGAATGGCAATATGACAACATTCTGCTGGGCAGCCTTGGGTCCTTACATTCATGTGGATGTCACTTTGACGTGTACCACCCACCTAAGCCCCTTCATGGCATCGGGATTCCCTGATGGCTGTGGCCTCCTTCGGTAGGATGACGCACACTGCAAAAATCGTTCAGGAATGGCGTGAGGAACGTAATCAAAAGTTGGAGGCGTTCCCCCAGATCTCAATCAATCGAGCGTCTGTGGGATGTGCTGGAAAAATTAAAAAACCAAGTCTGATCGATGGAGGGTCTTAAAGGATCTGCTGCTAACCCCTTGATGCACAGGGCGCCTCCAGAGGTCTTGTGGACTCCATGCCAGGACAGGTCAGCGCTGTTCTGATGTCACGACACAGGATTTTAATGTTGTGGGTACGTCCGTCTGAAATCTGCAGAAGTGCGTTCTACGGGGATCAGTTTTTAATTACACTGCGATTCGGGGTGTTGGCCGTGCCGCTCATTCCTAGCAGAATCCATTTTATTTTGAGATTGTCCTTTCTATTTAAAGGTAGGTAAAGTGTGACCCATAGTGACGTGAGTAACGTGAAGTGATGCGTGTCGCCGACGGTGCAGTGCAGTCCTTAATAATCAATGGAAAGCAAAAAAATAAACTGAAAACGGGACGTCCTGTAGAAATTGTGAAGAAGGTGCTGCGTGATGTGCAGCGGCCCGCTTAACGTTCATTTTGTTTTTAACCCACTTCCTTGCCCCATTGCTGCATTTTCAGAATGCTGACTTTCACCTTCAGTCTGCTTTGACGTTTGTGTGGCCTCGTAATAAGCGAGCCTTCTGTTGCCATCCCTTAACCACCCAACACTTGGTTGTCTCTTTTTATTTTTTTTAGACAGTGGAGAAAAGAAGAGTCCTGCGATGCCCGGATCCCCTGGCGAAGTCAAAGTCCACACTCGATCCACACCCGGCGCTATGCCTCCTCTTCCACCATCCAATCCCAGCAGACCTCGGCCAGCATCTTTCTCCTCTGCAGCCTGTGAGTTGACGGGTTTGACGTTTTCTCTTTTGAGCCACGCGGCTCTGACTGAAATTTTAATGATAATATGAAGGTAACTTGGTTAGCCGCTTTAGCCCTGGCACATCATTGGCAACTCTCGTATACAGTGGAACCTCAGTTGGTGAGCGTAATTCATTCCGGAAACGTGCTCGCAATTCCAAAGCACTCGTATATCAAAGCAAATTTCTCCATAAGAAGTAATGGAAACCCAAAACTATTCATATAAAAAAGATTACAACAAAATATAAAGTAAAAATACATAAAACAAATTAAGCTGCCCTTTACCTTTGAAAAGAGTCCTGGCTGGTGTGAGGGAGTTTCTAAACTCTTTGTGGGATTCCACCCAACATGCAGAAGAGCGTCCTGCAGCAACCACAGGCTCCCAGCACTGTAGCAGTTGGCCATAAAAGCGAATCTGAAAAGATCACGGACTTGCTGTAAGCGCCTGCCATCGATGGGTGATAGAAGGAACATTAGAAGTGCGCAGGGCACAGGATTACCTGGTCACGACCCTACCTGACTGCTGCGTCTCTGTATAGGAGGGCGGCAGATCCACTACAATAAATAACCGCGCTGTTCCTGTTTCACGCTGGTGTTGCTAAAGGACTCGGACTCGGCCTTGTGTTTTGGGGTGCAGGACAGGGACTCGCACGTCACAGCGCACACACACACATGGTCACCATGCTATAGTGAGGCACACCGACTGAGACCAAGAATGGGAAACGATTACCCACAATCCCGCATCGGTTCAGTTGTGATCATGTGACAGTCGGCCTTGAAAGCGTATACGTACTACTCGTATTGCGAGACCTCGCTCGTTTATCAAGTCAAAATCTATTAAAAAATTCTAGCTCATCTTACAGATCAAGTTACTCGCAATCCAAGGTTCCACTCGTACTTTCAACTTCCCAGTGTTTACTACACCAGCGTCACTGTGTTGCAGGTGGTGCCATCAGATTGTCAGCTTTGCTAATGAAATCCAAGATAAAAGGACAAAGGACGGAGTGAAGGCCACTGGGCGCCTTGTGTTAGAAATACGTGTGAATAAAATGAGCAAACTCTCCAAGGGGCGGCGTATTGTGATGTTATAACCAGGGCTGTGAAGTCGGTAGATAAAACCTCTTGACTCTTTAGTCCCTGGTACTTTGACTTTGACTCCTTAGTTTCCGGTATTTCTGACTCCGACTCCTCTGTATTTAATATTCTAATGTGTTTTCCATGTTGAATTAAAGAAGGCAACACACACGTCGTCACTTAACTACAGAACTACTGGCTAGAAAGCGGCCTCTGTGCCATATTGGCCAGTTTAAACAAAAGACACACGTCAGGCCATAGCACACACCTACACCTACATCATTACACTTGTTAAACACATTAGATCTGAAATAAAATGAAAACCTAATCCAGATTACGACATGTGAACGTCAGGTTGTATAATCGCTCGGCGGAACTTCACACTTGTAGTAACACAACTGTACACTCGGCTTTATTCTGACATCGGAGAGGTTCCGTATTTTTTGCTTCATAAGACGCACTTTTTTTTTCCCCCCAAAAGTGGGTGGAAGTGTCTGTGCGTCTTACAGAGCGAATATTGCGTCACAGACTGTGATGTGTATTACATGACCCGACTCTGATGATGATGAGGGTTCTACATCGGAGAAAGAATGCACGTCACACCTTTGCCGTCGCTGTACTCTGTATATGTACGTGGGAAGCTCTGCAGTCTACTTGTGACTTTACGCTGTAAGTAAGTAAATCGAGGTAAAGAACATTCGATCTGGCTCTTATATACAAAGTACAGCGATGGCAGCTTCCACCTGCAGCTGTGGACTCTTCAGTGAGTGAGCGAGCGACTCTCCACGCTGGTGTTTAGATCTGGACGGTGCGTGTGCCCAAAAAAGAAGTCTAACCGCGTTCTCGTAACATTGCTTACAAACTAAAGTGTCAGCAGGCACTTTTCGTGGCATTACATGTGTATTTTTTGAGCATGCCTGTGTCGATCAAACACGGAGCTCTGCAGTCTACTTGTGACTTTATGGTGATGGAAATAAGTAAATAAATCGAGGTAAAGAACCTTCAATCTGGCTTTTATGTAAGTAACATATAAATGTTAATGTTGTGTGCACATGCACCGTAAACACCAGCGTGGAGAGTCGCTCACTCGCTCGCGTACTGAAGAGTCTGTAGCTGCAGGGGGAAGTTGCCATTAGCAATGCCTTAGCCCAGGGGTGCCCAGTGCCGGTCCTGGAGGGCCGCAGTGGCTGCTGGTTTTCATTCTCACCCTTTTCTTAATGAGTGTCCTGTTTTTGCTGCTAATTCTCTTCTTTTGAATTCATTTTAATTGACTTGCTCTTGAAGACGCAGACCCCTTAGTTGCTCCTTTTTCTTTAATTAGCAGCCAAACAATAATGAGATACAAAATGAGCCAAAACAACTGGTGTCCATCACACAAGATCTGAAAATTAAAGAAGGGTGAAGGTCTCAGGAATGTCGATCTGCTCTTAGAAAAGAGAAAGTCCACAATTTCGGAAATGTCTGCTATCACACAATGAGAGCAGCAACAAGCCATGGAATTAAGTAACGACGAGACTCGGCGCGTAATTGAGCAACTGGTTGGAGTTTGAGGCCCTGACTGAGTTGGTCTTCTGTCTGCTCCCTCACTTCACGTCTCATTTCTGTTTGGGTGCCGTTTAAGGAAAGAAATGAAGCAACTGAGAGGAACAATGAGGAAATTCAAGGAAACCTTTCTTAAACCAAGTCAATTATCATTTCATTGTATGATGTACTACTGTATATGGATGAAATGACAATAGGTACAGTAATGCCTCACTTATCGCGGGAGATAGGTTCCAAGGCCGACCGCGATAACTGAATTTCCGCGAAGTAGGGACACCATATTTATTTAATTATTTTACGTGTATTTGGACGTTTTTAAACCCTCCCTGTATTGTTTACAACCCACCATTTACTCTATTAATAACAGGGACAACTGCTAAGCAATATGAAATCGGTAGATAAGTTTACACTTACTGTATAGCGAAGTACACGTAGCAGCTTGTAGGCGGTCATGACGTCGTCGACCTTGTTGCAAAGATTCCTAAAGCAGATTCCATCCACACTACTGCCTTATCACGTCCACTTGCAACTCGTTTTGCACCCTGGTTAAAGGACACTGCGGCCATAGATCTTCGATTCTTTTTATTTAAAAAGGAGGAAAAGCATATGTGTCCTGCAGCGGTGTAGCTGTTCCCTTCCTTCAACATATCCAAAACTTTTACCTTTTCTGCAATCATTTGCATCTTCTGTTGGTGCTTGGACACGGCCCCTGAAGCATTAGCACGTTAATGATGAAGAGTGAGATGAGACTTCCTGGTTAATGCAGCACTCCGTCGCTGAGCCAATCAGCAGCACACAGGAACTTAACTGCGTGCTCTTGATTGGGTAGCTTCTCAGCCATCCGCCAATAGCATCTCTTGTATGAAATCAACTGGGCAAACCAACTGAGGAAGCAAGTAAAAAGACCCATTGTACGCAGAAACCTGCAAAGCAGCGAAAAATCCGCATTATATATTTAGATATGCTTACATATAAAATCCGCAAAGTCGTGAATCCACGAAAAGTGAACCGCGAAGTAGCGAGGGATTACTGTACTCTTGAAAACAATTAAAATGAATTCAAAAGAAGTTTATTAGCCGCAAAAACAGATCACAAATTAAGAAAAGGGTTAGAATGACTGCGGCCCTCCAGGACTGGAGCTGAGGACCCCTGTCGTATCTGAAGATCGCGACGACAGTGATATCAGTGATTGGGAGCAACTGAGCTTCGTAAACACCGACACGGGCGACGAGGAGTTCTTGGGGTTTCCAGAAAACGAGAAGAGTGCTTGAACCTTAAAGTCTCTCCTTATTTGTTAACGACCGCTGTTGACTTTACATTATTCTGCAATATTTTATTAAATAAATCTATTAATACACCATTTGGTTCAGAATATTTTTTTTTTCTTGTTTTCCTCCTCTAAACCAAGGTGTGTGTTATGGAGCAAAAAATACGGCACTTTAATTAGGACATTTGAACTTGCTGTATTTTTTTTTTTCATTACAATTTAAATTTATTAGGAGTCCGTACATTTTTCACGACTCCGACTCCTCGACTCCGACTCCACAGCCCCGGTTATAGCAAGACTTTGGCCTGAAAGCCGTGATTTGTGCTTTTAACATTTTCTCAACGTTGGGTAGTAGGCCGTGAGTAGTCTTCCTCAGTGCTGTTTTCTTTATCCTGCCATTTTGCAGATTCTAATGCCTGTTCGCGTGCCCGAGTTTTGCTCAAATGCATCTCTGAATCTTCTTGTTGTTAACAGTGGCCAACGGGATTAGTCATTCGCCTCCCACCCTGAACGGCGTTCCTTCTCCACCTCAAAGATTTAGCAATGGACCTTCTTCCTCGTCGTCCTCCTCACTAGCCAATCAGCAGCTCCCTGCCACTTGTGGTGCCCGTCAGCTGAGCAAACTCAAACGCTTTCTGACCACCCTGCAGCAGTTTGGCAGCGATATCTCACCGGAAATTGGCGAGAATGTCCGCAGCCTGGTTTTAGCCCTTGTGGTGAGTACACGGATATGTTGGCAAAGTGACATTTGCTTTAAATTGAATCTTTTTCTATGACGTCTGTGTTTGCAAAACTCTCAAGAATATTGTTACAAATGTAAGATTTAATGTTAGACGGTAGAGGCTTCACCCAACACCCTTCAAGTTTATCGTCCTCTGGGGGATTTGAAGGGTGGCGGTCTGCTCCACCGATGGCCTGAGAAGTTACACAAACACATCGGGTCACTGGCTTTTGTCACCTGTCACTCTGTGATTAACATTGTAGAAATAAGGAGACCCACAAAGCACCTGGTAATTTAGCTACAGAATACAGAAAGGCGCTATAAATGTACGCCTCGCTGTGTTAGCTCATTGTCTGGAGAACATTTGTTTGTCAACATTTTTAGAAAGTGCCACAAAGAGAGTCGATCAATATTGGGTTTATAAGACGAGATGTATAATGTAACGACTTTCTTCTAGTTTGCAGTAGGCCACAGCCTGGCATTTCAAGGCCCCTGTTCTTGGCCTTCTTCCTGCCACTCGCCCTGTCAACCCTACAGCCCAGCGTCTCCTCGTCACACTACAAGCTGACACTCACTTCTGTCACCCGGCACATATGATCACGCAAGCTGGTGACCCTCAGAATCTTGTCTTCTGATTGGCTGGCGACATTGGCTCTGCCAATCAATTACCTTTGCATTGCGCAGGACACCACTGGACTCACTGACACTCTGATTTTTATTTATTTGCAATTTCTCTCGATGAAAGGCCGACACTTCTAAGGGTACCGATGCTGTCTCGTTTAATTTAATTGCCGTTATCACTGGACTGTTGTCCAAGTAGGACTTTGGAGGGTGGAGTCACACAGGGTGTTCCAACTCTGCTTTAAGACAATGGAGGGTTTTTAAGTAATCAACACAAGTTGGGACACCTGTGCAAATTGTTTGCTTTAATTTACTTGAATTGCTGCCGAGGATCTGTAGGTTGTAACCCGTTAGTTGTTCCCTGAAGAAGGCCCATTTGTAATATTCTGATATCTCCTCTGGCGCCCTGCCCGGGGATTTTTTCCTGCCTTGCGCCCTCTGCTGGCTGAGATTGGCTCGAGCAGACCCCCGTGACCCTGTGTTAGGATATAGCGGGTTGGGAAATGACCGACTTGACTGACTTCTTGCTTTGAATTATTTCTTTGCCAACTCTTTTCCTGGACAATCGCCATACAGCCTGCTTGGACAAACTTTTCCCCAGAGCCCCATGATGCTTTGCGAGGACTGACTGATATTTCAGATTTGCTCACCTAAACTTTTCATTTAAACCTCTGGCACCTTTTCACCATTTTAGGCCATTTATTGCATTTCAACTGATTTAAATTTAAAGTAAAATGGAGAACTTTTGACCGGTAGTGTGTATGTACAGTATACAGAGTGTGTGTGTGTGTTTTGTTTTCACTATCCCCAAATTCCGGTCTTTTCTTTTCAGAATTCTTCCATTACAATAGAGGAGTTTCATTCCAGACTTCAGGAAGCCACCAACTTTCCTTTGCGGCCGTTTGTCATACCGTTCTTAAAGGTACGTCCTGCGGCTCAGTGCCTTTAACAGTCTTCTAGAGGGCACTGCCCAGTGTGGTCTGTATCGCTGATTGTGCCGAGTGTGTGTGTGTGTGTGTGTGTGTGTGTGTAGGCCTGACCTGTTTCAACCCTGAGCATCACTGAACCTCTCTGTGTTTTCACCCCGTGCAGGCTAACCTTCCCCTCCTGCAGAGGGAGCTCCTACACTGTGCCCGCGCTGCAAAGCAGACCCCCGCGCAGTATTTGACCCAGCATGAGCATCTCCTCCTCAGCACCACCATGAGCTCCCCTCACGACTCCTCTGAGCTGCTGCTTCTGACAGGCGACAATGGGAAGAGAAGCAGCCCTGACAGGTGAGTGGACTGCCCACCCACCCCTTCATTCGTACCCGAGTTAGAACATTAGAACGATTTTGACAGGAACGGGCCTTTCAGACCCACACGACTCGCCAGTCCTGCCCACTTAGTTTCTGCAGGATAACGTTCGGTTGAGTCCTGATGCGTCGTAAAGTCCTACTGTCTGCCACACCACTTGGCTTTTATCCATCATGTTTTTATAGCTGCATGGCACAAATGGCATTTGTGATTCTGGATGTTGGTACAGTATGCCAATCCCTTCTGGCTGACGGACAAAGAGGTGCCAAGCTGCTACAGAGCTCCCCAGAGTAGCCTGCGTTTGTAAAAGGGGGGGTCGGCCCAACCAGTTGACTAGTGCAGCAAAGCTCTGGTGAATTTTGGGCGTTGGTGTGGCATGGGGGTGGGTTTTGTGGGTCTCTCCCCATGCAGAGTTGGTCCTCTTGCTACTAGGGAAAATGATGCCAAGCTACAGTGGGCTCTGGTACTTTTCATCGATGTTGAAACTGGTGCCAAGCTGTAGTGGATTCATTGACAGTAATGTTTATCCAAACAAAAAATCCAGAAGGCTGCACCTGTGCCATTGGGCGCTAAGCTGAAAAAGTCGAGCAGTGTCTGTGTACCCACAGTTGAACTGTGTAGCTCGCTCTTGTGTGTTCTTAGTGTAAGTCACATGCAGGCGTGGCTTGAAATTCACATATAAAAGTGGCATCTCCTGCTGTTGTGTGCCCGCATGTAGAGAGCAGCAGGGTGGTCTGTCCTTAAACACTGCATGTAATCAAAAGGGACGGCCAGTTGAAGGCCTTGCTGTGCTAATTCAGGTTGGTCAGCCTGGGCACAGACATCCTCTTGGATGAAATACAGAAAACGGAACCTGCATTTGGTGGCAGAATCCCACCCTGCTTTTAAAAGGACGACTTGTGGACAGTAAGCTGATCACATGACCCCTCTTTTCATATCCGTTCCCTTGATGTTTTGAACGCGCGTGTTTTGCCAGACTTGATCCATTCATGCTGCCTGTGTCTTTTATTAATTTTTTTTCTGTCTTAGAACTAAAGAGAACGGACTTGTGGAACGTGTGCCGGGACCGATGGAGCCCCCCGCGAAAAGAATCTGCACCATCAGTCCTGCCCCTCGCCACAGCCCGGCTCTCCCATCACCCCTGATGTTAAGTGGGCAGGTGCACCCGACGCCACCTCCTCTGCAGCACTATGCCCTGGAGGACATCGCAGCTCCACATCTGTACCGCGAACCACAGCGCCTGCTGGAGCTCCGAGACCTTCGGGATCGCTCACGGCACCATGGTATGTGGGGCGACAAGAACGTATCGGCCTCGCTGGTAATCGACAGAGGTGTAAATAGTTGCCAACAGATCTCGATCTGCTGCCTTGTTACTTAATGCTTATGCCACAACACTAGAGTGCCGCCATTTTGAGATGTGGCGGAGACGGGCGATAGAAATTCGGTTCATCAGTTAAGAGCCATTTGCTAGTTACATAAGAATCATAAATGTGTTACTAAATATTAGAGCATAATCTATGGGAGGCTCCTATTACTCGGAGATCAGTAATTTAATAAATGAGTATAATAACAACATGATTAACGACATACAGTACACAATTCAGTTACGTTACAAAGCGTGTGGATGCCACACAGAGAAATCGCAGATTGTACCCCAATACAACGAGAAACAAACATAAACTCTGACCTCACAGCCCCCCATCACTAGAATTGAATTGGCATATTGTCAGTTGGTGATCAGCCCTGCCATGTGTAGAGGGCACACGGTTTTAAACCGGGCCTTGTGTGCCAAGTAACATGCAAGACAAAGCACTTGAGTGAAAGGGCTGCGCCGTACGTTTAAAGCGTACAGAAGAAGAAGTCGTCTAGAAACAACTAAAGTTTGACAAGAAAAGCCAAGTTGCCTTTTATTCTACGTGTGTAACAACTTTTTTTTTCTTTCTTTCTTTGTGTGGATTGTTTGCTTGGAATTTTCACTAAATATTTTAAAACAAACTTTTGGACCGAGAGATTTCTTTCGGCACACGTTTTACCCGTGCACTCCTGTGGCTACGCAGATTACTGATTAGGTACCTCTGGCATACACCACAACATCGACCCAAGATGCACTTTGAGGAGATAAGAGGATTTACAGTAAAAACGGTTAATCATTAAAGCGGTACATCCTAATATTGATTAGTTACGTTAATTACGAGGGGCGTTCAAATATAACCAGGAATTTCTGAGCCATGCTTTCTTTATTGAATACGACGAAATGACTTGCACACTGTTCTTCTGTGTGGTCTCCTGCCACTGCAATCCGCTTGTTCCAGCGCTCAATCCCCAAAGAGTAGAAGTCTCCTGACGCCATGTTGGCCTATTCTTGCTCAGCGTCGGTAACCTCCTCATTACTTCCCTCCTACAAATTCCTTAAGTGGACCGAAGAGATGCCCGCCAGTCTCTCTCCGAATGATTTGCACCAACCATACACTTCAGACTGAGAGACGGAGACACTCATCTCCAAACTGATTTGTAAGTCTCAGATAAATCTGAGATGGTGCGACTCCTTCATTTGTCACAAATTGAATAATAACGCGCTGCGCACCACAACTGTGTACCTTCTGCTGATTACAACGGACAGGAAGGGAGGGAAGAGCAGCCAGCACTACTAACGACAAGTCCATATATGCGTGTGTTTGTCCAATGAGTCAGGCCTACCTTGCACTACTTATAAGTAACAGAGCCTGACAATTCCTGTTTATAATTGAACAGCAGGTCGTACATTTTGACATCTGGTAGAGACGGAGGATGTAACTACAGTGGAGGGTCATGTTCTGTGTCCCCCCCCCCACACACACCTAGGGGCTCTCACCGCAGCACTCTCAATGTTGTTTTTTTTCTGACATTGCCGAGTACCCCACAGTACGCAGAACGCCTTCAGCAGATGGTAATGGTGGCTGGCACAGCAAGTGCAGCAGACGAGACTCGAGTTTCTCACCTTTCAGTCTTTGCTGCCATCTAGTGGATACAATTAAACAATGCAGGCAAGGCAACTTTTGTCGACTTGGATTTGCACCTCCGTTTTCTAGCGTCCTCTGGCAGCTTTTTCGCCATTAAATTGGCCGCTTTAGCCGAGTCTTGTAGGGAGTGCCAGCTGGAAACCATTCGAGTGTGGTGGGTTCTTGCCATCCTCGGAGAGCGGGCTGACCAGGCTGTGGTAGCACGTCAATAGAAGGAGCCGATCATAAAGGAATAAAAACTACACACACACACACAATTTGTTACTTGCCTCGTGTGGTTTGCAGTGACAGTTGAGAAACTTTTACTCTCCTGTTTTCATGGAAAATGCAGATAAGTATTTCATACAGTTGGTGTCAATGGGGCCAACGCCAAAGAACAGAAGTGGAGTATCTATCTATCTATCTATCTATCAATCATGTATTATCTATCTATTATATAATGCGTTTCACATCTATCTATCTATCTATCTATCTATCTATCTATCTATCTATCTATCTATCTATCTATCTAAAACATTTACGACTCGTGACACATTATCTACACCTCACTTATCCAGCCGTATGCCCAAAAATGCTTTTTGCCCAAAAAGTAAAATATGAAATAAATACTTCTGGAAAATCGGAGTAACCCATGGAAACAAATGGAATTGAGCTTTTGAATGTGTTTGGATGTTCACAGTTTTAAAGTCTAATTAAACCTAAAACATGTGCCCCCCCCCCCAGCACCACGTATGTACCCCTGCAAGTGGCGCGAAGTAAAACGACTTATTTTACCGATGATCGTTCTCCTTGTTTTAAGGCTCAAACGGAAGCTACCGCGACGAGCCAGTGGACCACAAGCTGACGGACCGAGAGTGGGCAGACGAGTGGAGACACTTAGACCAGGTAAGGGTACGGTGGGTGGGCTGCTGAAGGGTACAAGACAACTGGATGCTTACGTGTGCCTTTTTTTTTTCGTCCATATGACATAGAAAACTTTTATAAAAAGACAACTTTTGCGTTGTAGAATTTTTTTTGTGTCTGATGATACAGAATGTGCCATCCTTAGAAGTGAGATGTGATTGAACACCTTTACCCAGAAACCCTTGCAGTCCAGACCTTTTCACATACTGTCCATCGAAGCAGTGTGAAATAAATAACATTATTTAGGAGTTCAAAACCCACGAACTTTAACACTGGAATCCCTCAAGCCTACGAACAAAGTCATAATCCCGGAATAGAAGTTTGTGCGATACGTTGGCGAGCTCTGTGGGTCCTGCTGTTTCGCTGAAGGACAGGTGTGGGGCAAGCAGACTGACTGGCAGGATGACTTCCGACCTGTTGCTGGAACCAAATGGTGCCATCTTTCGCCTTTATGCCTGGTGCTCTTATGCGTGAGTGGGTTCTGTTCTTTCTCCGATGTAGGACCCTCATCTGAGTTCACCTCTGCTACAGGGTAAGGAGCTGATACCACATACTGCACCCACTTCATGACAAACCAACTCAGGATCCCAGATTAGGACCCGAGTGCAGCCATGCGACCAACGGGTGACACCTCAGCACCACACCAGTTGAGATGGAGGTTTCTTTATGGTGGCTGGAGTGCCAATTCTGCCACCGACCCCCAGGTTTTTTTCTCCAGATTAATGCCATACCCAGGACGGGTATGTGGGTTGTTTTTCACAGTAGTGGTCCCCCACAACCACGTTGGTGGGTTCTTTTCTTCCTCTGATTCTGCGCCGTTCTCCACGTTCACCGTGGATTTGTCCTCCTTCCACAGGTGTTGAATTGCATTGTGGACATGGTGGAGAAAACCCGGCGCTCCATCGACGTGCTGTGGCCTGGTCAGGAGGCATACCTCTAAGGGCCTCGATCGAGGGCCCAACGGAGTAGTCACTTTTAGCGTTTACAGGATTTGAACCAGCAACCTTCCGATTAGCAGTGCAGACCCCTACCTCCGAGCCACCACTCCGCGTCTGTGTTTGAAAACTGACAGATCAGGGGGAGTGCGAGACCAGCCAAGCGGACGTGTCTGTATCGTCCTCTACCCCAGTTTCTTATTCTTTGGTTGTATTCTTGATTTGTTTTGTTATACGTGTGTGTACCTTTTGTGTCTATTTGATATTTGGACTTCTGTCTTCACACATTATACACTTGACGTCTACATTTTGTCATCAGTACAATAACATGCCAAGCGTTTCTGCTTTAGTTACGTGTTCAGCATTTCTTGCCTTGCATCTCCATTCACCCAGACTATTGTAGGCACGAAACACACAATGAGGTGTACGGATTCCGAATGCTGAGATATCCTTCACCCTGTACAAATCCAAACCCCTCCCTGCCAGATAAAGAGACTTCAGCTGCCTCCGTCGGGGGGGTTGAGTGGGCCGCCTGCCACCAGTGCCCAACAAAGACGCTGATGAGGAGGTGCCAGGGAATTTTAAGGTGGCCCGGGATTACAACTTTTCTCGTAGGCTTCAGGGATTCTGGTGTTCATGAAGTAACGACAAGTCCACTGCAGACGTACACATCAACGGAAGACGGCAGAAAGAAACTCGTTTATAAATGTGAACTGAAAAATGATTTGATCGTTTTAACTGTCGCATTAGCGAGTGCTGTTTTCCTAACAGCCGTCTTGGAGCTCATGCAGCATCTGACTAACCAATTAGAAAGAAGAAAATGAAATGCTTTGGCAGATCAAGTGACGCTCTTCACCAGTGGTCCTCAGTCCCAGTCCTGGTGAGCCGCAGTGGCTGCAGGTTTTTGCCCCATCCCAGTTGCTTAATAAGAAGCCCACTTCCTCTTTAAGATTTTGAGCCCTTATTGCGTATTTTAGTCTTAAACAGCTGAATTCTTGTATTTTATCAGCAATAAGGTGACAAGAGAGAGCAGCATTACTCCATGTAGCTGGGTACCACTGACACCCCTGTGCGTATTTCTCATGCACTATTGGGTTTAATGAAATACTTGGAAGGAAAGTGAAGGACTGAGAATTACTCCTCCATTTCAGCCTTCAGATCATGTGGATGACACCCTCAGAAAGGGGGAGAAAATCCAGGATATGAGAATGAGCTGACATGGCAGTTATAGAAAATAACAAAAGCCATGAAATTAAATTATTGGCAAGAATTGCTTTCTAATTAAGCCACCGGGTTAGAACAAAAACCGGCAGCCACTGCGGCCCTCCAGGACCGGGACTGCGGACCCCTGGTCTTCACAGTGGGAAGTGGGGTGGGAGTGGCTAACTCTGACCCGCCCACATCTAACCATGCAAATGAGGATAACATTACATGGGTGGGCACAGAATCCTAACCACGCCCCTTTCTGTTTACACCCAAGTCTCCACCCCATTCCTCAATGAGGGTTACTTGAGTCGGGCAGGGTGAAGTGGGCTGAGGGTGCTGCCATTTGGGGGGATTTCTTCTCTTGATTTTTCAAATGCATTCATTCTGGCCAAAACAAACCTGCCAGAAGCGCCGTGGTCCGCCAGTCTCATGGACGTCTGCTGTATGTTCAGCATGGTGTCCTACTTGCACCCGCCATGCTTACCTGGTGATGTGCCACTTATTGGGTCCAATCAGGACACCCCTCTGCCTTCTCGACTATCTCCATTAACTATCTAAACTTCTCGGACGATCCATAAAGTGGTGCCATCTGCCTGATCCTCCCCATAAGTTTCCTTTCTTGAGCCTGCTGTACTTTCTCCTCCCTGTCTGTCTTGCTTGATGCATACGAGACACGGACGTCCTGGTTTGTTTTTCACTGTAGTGGTCCTCCCGTTGGTGGTTTCTTTTCTTCCTCTGGTTCTGCACCATTCACAGTGCATTTGTCCTCCTTCCACAGGTGTTGAATTGCATCGTGGACATGGTGGAGAAAACCCGGCGCTCCATCGACGTGCTGCGGCGCTGTCAGGAGGCGGACCGCGAGGAGATAAATTACTGGAGGAGACGGTCCGCTGAGCACGAAGAGGGACGCAAGAGTGGCCCCCCGCACTCCAAGCAGCTGAGCCCCCTCATAGCCGACATTCTTTGCAGTGGTGAGTGTCTTGTCGAGGTGCGATTCTCTTCACACCAGCTGACCCACCCTGGCGAGCTGCCCGGGACCCAGAGGTTTGAGTAAAAGGCCCTTTTCAGAGACGGGACCTGCCAAACGCATACAGACCTGTGAAAAAGTAAGTGCACCCCATGGAAGATATTAACCCTTTGTAACATATTTGAACAGGCAAACCGTCGCCGTTCATACAGTCGGTGGCAACGGATAAAAGGTGAGAGACCTGAAACTGACCTGGTGGCTTCATTCTCATAATCCTGCAGATTGGTCACGTGGGGAAAAGTCAGTCGACCCCTCCACGGGTCACCACTGCCAGTCCATCAGATTAGAGTCGGCTGGCTGTTCCAGCGGAGGTCACGATGACTGGCACCTCCTGAGGCAATGCAGGTGCCACCCGTCTCATTTTAACCACAGATAGCGAGGGTCTGGTGTTCTCTGTGCTATCGCCACGTGTGTGGCGTCCTCATGCCAAGGCCAAAAGAGGCCCTCAGCAAGGAGGTGGTGTATGCCTAGGAATCTGGCAACAGATTTCAAATAATCTGGTGATCTTTTTTTCAATCAGCCATTCCAGTGACTACACACCCGAGGGCTGTCGGCACGAGAACATTCCAGAAAGCAGGGTACATCCTTACCTTGGTCAGGGCATCACAGGAGCACACGTAACAGTGCTAGGGAAGTGGTGGCATGTGACAAGGGAGACGACGCCAAAAAGTCACACAAGTGGCATCCCACGTGGAAGACAAACTTGAGCCCCGACAGTCTGGCAGGCGGCGTCTCTTTGTCAGCCCGTCGACGTGCTGCGTTGCCCCTTTTGGTTTTGTACCGCCAGAGGAGTTCACTTTCCTCCAACCTTATCACAGGGTGACTCTGTCCCCCCAATCTGCACTGCATATTTCGTAAAAAGGAGCCCAACGTAACATAAGTAACCAACGGTAGCGTTGGGGTGTCAGGAATGACTTGTTTCCGGTGCTTGCCCAGAATGCACTTGGCAGCCAGTGGGGGACTGAGAGGCCGTCCTTCCGCCATCACAGCCGCCTTTCATGTCCCTGCCAGCATTGTGATGAATTCCAGTCTCCCCAGTTGGGCTATTTTCGATTGCCATTATGGTGTTTTGCTTTTTAGAATTCAAGCTTTAAAAGTCTCTCTTGGATTAACGTCCTACCAGCGACGGAGCAACCGCAGGCGTTAAAAGTGCAAGGGCCCGACGTCGTCGAGTCACTTGTGGTGTTTTACGGGATTCGAGCGGTGCAAACCCGCCAACCTCAGAGCCACCACTCCGCCTGGTGCCTAAACCCGTTCTTTAATTCCGTGGCCTGTTGCTGCTCGCTTTCTCTTTCTGCCACAGCAGACATTTTCCAAAACTGCCAATTTTGTTTATTCAAAACAAAAAAAATAAAACTGGCCGCTGCCCCCCCACTCACGACGATTGTGTAAATGAAGGCTGCGACTGCTAGGCGTCACGTGGCCCGTCCTCGTCAGTCGTTGTAATGCGCGTCGTCGGTGGCGAATTCTTCTGCGATTTTGAAATTTCTGAATATTTATAAGTGTTACGTGTGCCCTTTAGCTCTCGTCTAAGCGGAAACCTTTTTTTGTTTTGCAGATTCACAGCGGGATCTCACAGTCGTGTCGGGCCCCGGATACGTTTCTGATGAAATCTGGAAGAAGGCAGGTATGAAGGCCATTGGGCTCTTGTGAATGTTTGTGTTCAGCTGCCCGCTTCAGCCATTGCCACGGCCGTCAGTAAGAGGGCACCGCGCTCCTCTGCTTGGTCAAAGGGCTGAGGCGTGGGCCCACCACTATTTTATTTCCACTGCACATTTTCCCAGTTCACTTTATGTCACCAACTGTTTTCCCAGTTTCATAGAAAAGTGAGGGAGTATCTCGAGTCCAAAACTTCTAATAATCGATGGCAGTTTCTGGCGAGAGAATCTTGTAGGCAGTGGGGACCACCTCTGACGAGAGAGGAGACCCCTGAGCGAGCCGCTTGACGTTCACGATTGTAAGGATTGTAAGACCCTGTGAGGCACCTGAATGGGTCTTCATCTTTCTGCCATACCCCCCCACATTGCTACCTAAGCCTCTTTTGCTTTGGCAGTGAATTCCCAGTATGTGACCAGTGCATTTCACCCTCATTCACTAACCAGTTAACTGTCTGGTCCTCTTAGTCAGTTTTCCCAAACTTGGATTCAAAACGCTGGGGGTACGGTGACTTAACCTGCATGGGGTGGGCAATAAAATGAGGGTTTTCTTGATAGGCCCGTCCCGCATGTTCAGTTGTCTTCACACAAAAAAACGTTGCAGAATTTCTGTAATCGAAACAAGCGGGTAACACAAGTTCTCTCTAAAGTCCCAGTCCACGACTGCCGAGGATGCCTCCTTCTACGACTGCAGCTCTGAGGGCCTGTCACATTCGAGGACTGCGTCAAAGGCTGTCGCGTTCCCCAAGTAGCCCAAGCTCGCCCCTTCTTCTGAACAGCTAATAACATGCTGCCTGGCGGAGCAGGTGCCTGTGCGAAGGGTGTTATGGGTATGGCGATTGTGGCCGTAATCTCGGTCCTCGTTGTGTCGAGGCACATAAACCTGGTCAGACAGATGAGCGTCACCCGTTTGTCAAGTCCTACACTCCCATGTTCCTCGTTATATGCATTGACCTTCTAGGTGAGCACTTATTGGTTGCCAGCGAGCCCCATTTATACCAGTCTGCCTGAAGACTAAACCTGTTTGGATCTGTCGGGGTGAGTCCCTGGGGTTGTCGGACTACACGACTGGCACGCCACAAGTCAGCAGTTGAAAAGCTTTGATAAATAAGGTGACGGGGCCTTTAGGTGGGCTTACAACTAAAATAGAAGGCAGCCTTGAAGAGATGACGGATCAAACGTAAGAGCATAAGCCGGGACCAGCGATGGCCTCGTTTTTAGGTGGCAGTTGACAGATTCCGTCTTACCCTTTTATTCAGCCAAGTGTTGTTGCCCACCTTTACCCTTCTCCTGATGAGCCGTCTTGTACTTTTCTGCAGAAGAGGCGGTGAATGAGGTCAAGCGGCAGGCGATGGACGAGGTGCAGAAGGCCGTGGCCGAGGCCGAGCAGAAGGCCTTTGAAATGATCTCGGTGGAGAGAGCGAAAATGGAGAAAACTCTTGCCGATGCCAAGCGCCAAGCCACAGAGGACGCCATCCAAGTCATCAACGAGCAAGAAGATTCCACTGAGGTAATCTTGGGGTTTCTCCTTAACGTGAATGAGGGAGCGGGCACCGGTGGCTGCTGGGCAGAAGAAACCAGCAATGACACACATGCACGCTGCCATGACTGGAAGGAGTCAACCCGGGCACACAGCACACACAATCGTCATTCCAGTGGCACGAGAATACCTGTAGAATTTGCATTCTAGGATTTCTGCAAATTAGTTTTAGTTTTATTAGTGCCAAGATGTCACGTTGCACGACTTCTCGCTGCAGGGTGTCTCACATTAGCCAACCGCCACTGCTGGACCATCTCAGTTTACACAAGTGAAGATCACTGGGCAGCATGCTGACCTTCCAGCACAATTGGGCTACTGTTTGTGACGGCCAATAGCGGACTGTGGGATGGGACAGCAACTATGGCGGGTTGTGCCACACTCTCTGCCCTTATTGTTGCTCTTTTCCATTTGTTTGTGGTATGAAAACCATGAGATGTCAGACTTTTGAGCTCCTGTTCAGCACTTGCTACATTCTATGCATTTTACATCCGGATGAGTGTTCATCGGTGGTCCGCTCTCACGGAGCAGACAACTAAAGACAAACTCGAGACGGGTTTGATTTTCCATCCATCCATCCATTTTCCAACCCGCTGAATCCAAACACAGGGTCACGGGGGGTCTGCTGGAGCCAATCCCAGACAACACAGGGCACAAGGCAGGAACCAATCACGGGCAGGGTGCCAACCCACCACAGGACACACACAAGCACACACTAGGGCCAATTTAGAATCGCCAATCTACATAACCTGCATGTCTTTGGACTGTGGGAGGAAACCCACCAGACACGGGGAGAACATGCAAACTCCACACAGGGAGGACCTGGGAAGTGAACCACAGGTCCCCAGGTCTCCTAACTGCGAGGCAGCAGCGCTACCCACTGTGCTGCCCAGGTTTGATTTTGTTGGAGTGAATTGCAGAGCACATTGCATTAGGCGACCACCTCAGAGTCAAAATGAAGGCAACAACTGGAAAAAATCGCTAGAAAAGTCGTGTAACGCGAGACGCAGCCGTAAGTAGGCTGACACAAAAATGTTTAGAGGGCAGGAACAACCCCGCCAGTAATGGAAGGCGCAGCCCCTGACGGGAGTTCGGTAAAGCAGGTGCAGACTGCCCCCCCATACCCGCACCGCTGTATCCGCCCACAACTCGATTGACAGGCCAGCCATTGTTACAGTAAGCGCCTAATCTTAAGATACCTACAGTGCCCTAATGTTAGTTTCCTTTTTCCCTGTTTTTAAATACGATTTTTTAACCCAATTTTGAATAATTTTTAGTCCCTCAGGTTAAAAAAAAAAAAAAAAAAGTATATCCTGTAGGACTTTAAAGATATGAACTAATTTTACAGTTTATATTTTTTAATTTTAGACATGCCTTTTAATAAACAACTATTTTAATTTTTCCTGTTGTAAAATCTGTTTTCTGAGAGAGGTGTATGATTAGGGGGCGTATTTTACAAAGAGAATAAAACCTGCTTTTAGCCCCATTTCGAGTTTCACGTCACACGCGTTCTCGTCCAGTTGGGGTTTGTGACAAACTTGATGACTGCCGTCACCCTGAGGAGGTCCGATTACACGGCTCCACTAAGAATTCTCAGCCCAGTTTTAAATTTCCAAAGCTCGTCCCACAAAGATTGCAAATTGCTGTGCTGCCCGACCACACCGGTGCCTGCAAAACCAAGTAGGGCAAGTTCATCACCCCCACCCACCCGTGTTGAGACCCCTCTCTCGTGGAGTGTGTGGTCCTCATGTGCCCATGCAAAGCCTTTTATGGATACGGCAGGTGCAGCCTCTACCCGTTTTCTTTTCGTGGTACGTAAACAGACAGACGAGTGTCTCTTCAGTTCATTAGGCCCGTTGCTGTGCCTGTCCCTTTTTGTGTGTTGCGGTCTATCGTGTGCATTTCACTCCCGACTGAGCGCTCATCGGCTCTAAACTCGCACACACCAACACGTCGCTGGGGATGTCAAACTACACGACTGGACAACTGGCCCGAACTCGCTGAGAGTATAGAAGTGAAGTCTGGGGCTGGAAAACGTCACACATAGGGTGACAGGCCTGAATCTTCTAGGCACACTCCAATGACCTGCTCACTGGCTGGGCACACGTGGAGATGGCAGTTGAAAACGCAGGATATATTTCATGTATACAAGAACAATCAAAAGGCACCACTACATGACGACTGACCAATTTGTTTTTCTTTTTGATTAGAGTTGCTGGAACTGTGGACGCAAGGCCAGCGAGACGTGCAGCGGCTGCAACGCCGCCCGCTACTGTGGCTCTTTTTGCCAACATAAAGACTGGGAACGGCACCACCTGATCTGCAGCCCCGGGCTCCAGGCACAGCCAAAGCCACCACCCGCGGCGACGGCCAGAGCCACAGGCAGGTTCCCCGACAGAGGCGCCATCGCTAGCCCCTCGCTGGAGAAAGCAGCCGCCTCGCGGTCATCGACGCCTTCTTCCATCTCGGCCGGCGAGGTGAACGGACATTAAGGCCGGTGGAGACGCCCTGCCCTGCTCTGCTCCCGTCTTCTCTTTATCTTTTGTCTTTCGATTCATTCCTGAGTGTGCAGCTCTGTGGGTGGACTGGTGCTGTGTGGGCCCGGACTGGTGGCTGCCTTAACAGCCTGAGCTGATCACCTTCTTTTGTTTTGTTTTTTTTTGGCTTGTGTTTTTGTTGCTTCTTTGTAATTGTTGCAATCTCAGGAGGGTCGTGTAAATGCTAAATTAAAAACGGAGCATTTCTGTCTGTCTTATTGAATTCTTTGTATGACTGCAAGCTTCAATTGAAACTCACACAGCAAGGAGCCATGCTGGTCACTATGGGGTGGGACGCGACTGATGCGGAGGGGAACTCCGTAAGTTTGATGGCCTTCGGCCTCGCTTGATGGTGCCCACACCATTGTGTCTCGCCACTGGCACAGATGGCCAATCCCAGCCTGACACTGGGTGTTACAGGCGGGTACTCCACTAGAAGGTGGTTTTCTTTTCTGCACTTTACGGTGGTGGCCAAGAAAAATAAAGTGAATCCTGCAGAAAGGAGAGACAACATCTTTACTGTTGCAGCTTCTTGAACTGTTTAAACAGTGGAATCATCGGCATGGGCCGAATGACGGACATTTTGATGTGAAGGCCACCCCACCGTTCAAGAGTCGTGTCTTCAATTCAAGAAGGCAGCCTCTCTCTTACCGGAGGACCTCCGTCATTTTAGTCCTGTCCGAGTCGCTCGCATCGCCAACTTTTCACAGACTGCATGTTCACGTCTCATAAATTACAGAGACATTTTTTTTAACAGAAGGCAAGTCCTTAAAAATTAATAAATAAATAAATAAACAAGCCCTGGATCAACTAGTCAGGTGTTTAAATAGAATTGAGGAAAATTCATCTGAGTGATTTGAATGGGACTAAAGTCACAGAGGTCCTCCAGTAATCATTACGTCAGCCAGTGCCATTTGGGGAATTGAAGAACTGTCTGTGTCCGTAGTAAGGGAGGGTGGGCAGCGTTATATCCCCTCAGAAGTTCGGTGGCCCCCTGCCATCCACTTTTATAAAAAGTACCGGGGTTCTGGGCTGCACCAACTGGACGTGTTGTTTTTTTAAATAAAGACTGGTAGTGTGGTCTGAACTGACGGTTAGCCCTCCATTAACTAAAGAGAACTGGGAAGTGCTGATAAAGGGCGACGCACTGCTGGTTTACATCAAAAAAAAAAAAACGAATCCCACCTGAACGGGGTTGTAGTTTTAGCACCAGGAGCTCAGGAGACGCAGAGGGAGATGAAGCTCTTGAGTATCGTCAACTCAAAGTATAGTTTTAGTAATAGAGAGGCATGGTGGTGCAGTGGTTAGCACTTGTGCCTCACAGCGCAGGTCATACTCTTAGCTACAATAATCGGTCCGGCGTTGTTGGCAGGCACCTCCAAAATACTTAAAAGTCCACTCCATCCTTCTCATCCACTCAAATCTAATTCATTTTACCCTTCCTCCATTTCACCAAACTCAAAGTGAAGCAGGGTTGGCATGGTCCTGGGTTTAAATCCTGCTTGTTTGGGGGGGGGGGGGGGGTCCACACCGTCTCTCGCCCACAAAGCGGTGATTTCACTTGGTGGAAATTGGGAGGGTATGGTCTGCCCTTCTGTACCCTGTCTCTGGTTGTTTTGTTACCTGATGCTGCCACCCTGAATTTGGACCAATGGGGTTGAACAGTACTGTGCAATAAATAATGACAAGAAGAAGTGGTGGTGCTTGGGGCATGGCAGCCTTCAGGACAAAGATGCCATCAAAATGGAGACAGGTGGCAGGTCTGCCCTTGCCATAAGGTAAGCTGACCTTCTGTAGATGCCATTTATTGATGTGGCTGACACCTTTATGATACAGTGGGTGACATTTCTTTTTGGTTTCCCAATGGGAGCACAGGCAGGTCAAGTGACTCCCCCGTCTAAAGCCTTTGCCCACTATGCCCCACTGCCTGTCCGATTTGTACACACCATGTCAAACCTTACTGAATTCAATTCAGGACCGCCGGGTCCGGGCCTATCCTGGCAGCACTGGTGCAGGGCAGGACCCAACTCCAGATGGGGGTGGTCCGTCTACTGCCAAGCCCCACACTTCGTATTCATAGGTGCCTGGACAGTGAAAAATGACCAGTGGTGTGGTGGCTTGATGGCACCAGGACAGCTTGTGGCAGCACGCATCCTGACAATGACCATCCTTTCTTATTGTGTCTCCAAGGGTGGAAAGCCCCCTAACCCCCCCACACCCCCCCCTACCTACCTTTTAAAACTTTGTGAACAAGCCTGAAATGACAAAAGTTGCCTTCAAGAACTTCTAAAGTTGCAGGCACAGAGTGGAGCCGTGACCGATTTCAACAGGCCTCACCATATCACGAGGTACACAGCAGGGGCACATTTAAAAACCACTTTACTTCGTCGATTGCACCTGAAATGACAAAGCAATGCGCTTGACGTCGTTCCCATTGGTCCTTCTTTTACGGAATGTTGAGGCGATTTCCTTCCATCACATAAAGGCAGCCGAATTCCTGAGCTCTTTCTTGACCACATCCAGTAGTCGGTTAAAAAAGAAAATAAGCTGCCAGAGACGTCCCGTCAGTCTACAGCCTGAATGAAGATGGGCACTGCCAGCATAGTCACGTCCTGGTTAGTCTGCAGCTCCGCCAGATCTTCAGTGCTTGGCATGGCTCCCGAGAGCTCCTGCGCTGGAATGTGGACCTCCGCCGATTCTTTGTCTCCGTTCTCCCCGAGCGACTCTAATATCCGGCCCTCTTTGTCCTTCTCGAGGCCCAGCACCTTGCCGTCGTGAGGAAGGTGTGCTTCCTCGTTGGTCCGCATGCAGTCTACCTCCTTGGACGCCTGAGCGGCCTTTTTCTTAGTTGCACTTTTTTCTGGTCCCGATCTTCCCGCTCCAGACACCAGTGGGCACTTGTGGTCCCGGAAATATTTCTGTCGCGTGAAGCCTTTGTTGCAGGTAACGCAGCGGAATCTGTAGTTGTCGGTGTGTGACCTCTGGTGCTCGAGCATGTGAGCTCTGCGGCTGAATGCTTTTTGGCAATACTGGCACTTGTAAGGCTTAATACCTGGAAGACAAAGGGAGAAGACCACTGACAGAGTGTTTACACAAATATACGTACATACATCAATTAAAAAACAAAAGAAAAGGTCACACTGGCAAACGCTCCAAATCCTGGATTATGCATTGATTGGATTACAAGGAAAAATGACACCTCAGTTCAGGGTCATGGGAGACAGACGCCTGTCCTGGCAGCAGTGTGGGCAAGAAATCGGTGGACTTAAAAAACTCTTAAGATACGAACAGCACTAATAGGAATGCAGGGTGGAGGATTTAACTCTAACTCTGTGGTGGAGACGCCAATTGGGTGATCGATCATCGGTGCTAACGAGCCGTGGATTTAGACTGGCAGTTCAATGGAAAGCGAGTCATCACACGGCCTTCCCAGGACATTCAGAAATACGCAGCCCCCTTCACAACTGTCACACTTTGGTATGTTGCAACCCTGGGACGAGACCTCTGAACCGGGCCTGCATGGCATGAAGCTGCTGCTCTGTGATTGGCTGTTTGGAGAAAGACGCGATTTAGATTGGCAAGCACGTGGTCCCCACAGTTTGTGTATCAGTATATCTACAGTACACTCAGACCCCCCCCCCCCCCCCCCCCCCCTCCCCGGTGGTCCCCACAGTTTGGGTATCTGTGTATCTACATTGCAGTCAGACCCCCCCGGTGGTCCCCACAGTTTGTACTATAGATATACAGATACCCAGTCAGCCCCCCCCCCCCCCCCCGTTTGTGTATCAGTATATCTACAGTACAGTCAGACACAAGTATTCGAGACCCTTTGCTGTGGACTCTTAGTAGTAACTTGATATCAGCACACAGATAAAAAATCTCACAAACGACTCGCCGAATCAGAGCCGCACCTGATTAAGGCTCAAAGTCCCTCGCATGCACGATGAGACACCAATTGAACATGTTGGAAGATCAGTCAATCAGCCCTGGTGAGACCGCCGATCAAGTGTACGAGTACATCTGCACACAGGAGGGGCATCCACTCAATGCGCACCCTGACACGTCCGTCAATGCTAATCAAGCCTTCTAAAATAAACCCTGATAACAAATATGTACAAAAGTTAAGACAGCAGATTAAGGTTATGTTCATATTGTGGCTACGGGAGAGTAAATACGCCAACAGCATACAGTTAAATGAAAATGACGTGATACGTCTGCCATCATAAAACTGAAGCACATCAGTGGACAGAGCTCGTCGTCTGTTGTACACTCAGCTATTTGAAACGTGTTCTTCAAAGCATAAACTTAGTAGAGCACAGTCGTCAAGTAGTCCTCCAGTTAATGATTATGAAACATCCAGTGGTGCGCAAATCCCCGCCATGAGGTTTTTTTTTTTCCTGAGGGTAAAAATTATTCTGCCCAATGAGAGAAGTCCATGACACACCCACAGGATGTTTAAAAAAAGTTTACAGAGTGAAATGCAACCAAACTAACTGGAAATTGAAACAAAGGAACAAAATGTCCGTTTGCTTTGTTCCAAATCGGGGGGACTAGGGGTATGAAAATGACTTAAGTGACATAATCATCAGTCCAATACAGGAGAAGCAGCAAATCACATCTCCAATGCCACTTTCTCTTGTGAGACCCCTGGAGGCAGCTGGAGATCTATATTACTAAACGACAGTTTAATATATGCATGGACGGCGGACACAGGACGCACCGAGGCACATGCGCCAGAACGCCTCAGAGTCAAACCCAGCGGCTTCGCAGAGTCAGTAGGTGGCGCCCAAACAACACAACCTGTACGAGACCGCATAGATGCGCCCAAACAACACAACCTGGAAACTAAACTTGCTCTTATCCACTGTGCCAGCAGTCAGTGTGGCATATTTGAATCACATAACGGTAATTCAGTATTAAAAGTAAGAGTTGTACCTAACGACACAGCCACAGAGAAACAAAAACGAGACCGCATGGATAAAAACAATAAACGGAGGCTCCTACAACGCGCCTCTGAAACAGCAGAAGCAAAGGAGTCACGGCTCCAAAAACAAAGAGCTCAACAATTAGAAATCCAAAACCGAGCCCATATGGATAAAAACAATGAACGAAGGCGCCTATTAATATATGCACGGACGGCGGACGCAGGACGCACCGAGGCACATGCGCCAGAGCGCCCAGAGTCAAACCCAGCGGCTTCCAAGACTCTGATTAAACTATTTTGGATTTACCATTTTATGAATGTTTTGTTTCCAATTTACTTCATTTAAACCTTTCCACTCCGATATTGTTTGTATTTATAAGTGCAACAACTCAAAGACATTTTGGACTTAAATGATGTAACAATTAAAATTCAATTTTTGTTTTAATAAATTGATTAATTTTAGTACAAATATATTATAAATATAAAATAAACTTTACCAGGACGCTCCCACCCTCCACCATTTGTCATTCCTCCAAATATCGGAGGGAATAGAAACTGATTGCCATTCTTGCATTTGCAATTCTTTAGAGAATCGGGGGTTTACTGGTAAAATACATCTGGTGGACGTATTGCGTTCTTACCCGAGTGGGAGAGTATATGTGCTTTCAGCTTGTCTGGCCTGTTGAACTCTTTGCTGCAGCCCACATGTGTTCTGAAAAGAAAGAAGCGAGATGGTAAGAACCTAAAACTCACAGAAAGGAGCGATGATAGGCTGGTGGGGGCCATCTTTACCTGAACGGACATTTGTACTTCTTGAAGGGCTCGTGGATCAGCATGTGTCTTTTTACTTTGTCTTTGCGATTGAATGTGGCGTCACACACAGAGCATTTATAAGGCTTTTCTCCTGTAACGTAATTTCAGAATATCAGTGACATTTGTAAAAAGTTCTTTCCACATTTAAGACTTGCTTAGCAAATACAGGGTGAGCCAAAATGAAGTACCACATCTCTCAAGGTGGGTATTGGGGTGGGGGTCCTTTGATAGGTGATCCCTTGTAGTTTTCAGTCGGTCCAGTGCGCACTGTGCTCTCGCTGTCGAGGCGTTCTTCAAAAACAACGAATCCATCGTCAGTACACAACGCACCTCAGCATCCCTCCTAATGGCGACGTCCCAAATTAGAAAACAATTCTTTAGTGGGTGGCTAAATTTAGACGGGTACAACATTGAACAGAAAAGCTCCAGGCCGTCCTCAAATGCCTGAAAACATCCAAGGTGTAAGGGCATCCATTTTGCAGTCTCCTAGACGTTCAGCGCGCTTCAGCCTCGGGCATTTCCAAAACTTCTTTCGTTTTGCATAAGGACCTTAATTACCACCAATACAAAATGATGGCAGGGCAGGAACTCGCTGAGAGAGACTGGCAGAGCCGTAGAGAGTTGTGCGCAAACATTCTGCAGACCGTTCATCGAGATGCCATCGTCATGTGACGTCAGCGATGAAGCACATTTCCATTTGAATGGTTGTGTAAATAAGCAAAACTTTCACTTTTGGGCTGAAACTAACCCTCGTGAACTTCACCAGAGACCCCCCCACAGTGAGCGTGTTACAGTTTGGTGCGCTGTTGTACAGGGTGGGCCATTTATATGGATACATCTTAATAAAATGGGAATGGTTGGTGATATTAACTTCCTGTTTGTGGCACATTAGTATATGTGAGGGGGGAAACTTTTCAAGATGGGTGGTGACAATGGTGGCCATTTTGAAGTCGGCCATTTTGGATCCAACTTTTGCTTTTTCAATAGGAAGAGGGTCATGTGACACATCAAACTTATTGGGAATTTCACAAGAAAAACAATGGTGTGCTTGGTTTTAACGTAACTTAATTCTTTCATGAGTTATTTACAAGTTTCTCTTTGTGTACAGCCATTGACATGTCACTGAGGTTAACACGTGAGGAGCGGATAGAAATTGTGTTGATGTCTGGTGAACGCAGTAACCGGGTCATTGCAGCAGATTTCAATGCAAGACACCCTACGAGACCACCCATCTCCCATGCTACAGTTAGCAAACTGCTTGCTAAGTTTCGTGAAACTGGTTCAGTGTTGGATTTGCCAAAATGTGGACGCATCAAAACTGTCACTAATGAAGAAACATCAGTGGCTGTCCTAGCTTCATTCAGCAAGAGCCCACAGCGTAGCACTCGCCGCATGTCACTGGAGAGTGGCATTAGTCGAACATCCCTTCGGCGGATATTAGCTACTCACAAATGGCACCCTTACAAACTCCAGCTACTGCAGCATCTCAACAAGGATGACCCAGATCGGCGCACTGAATTTGCAGAATGGGCAAAACAAAAATTGGAACAGGACCCTCAGTTTTCGCAGAAGATTTTGTTCAGTGATGAGGCAAACTTTTATGTGAATGGTGAAGTTAACAAACAAAACCACCGCTATTGGTCTGACACTAACCCACATTGGATAGATCCCTCCAAGACTGTTGGAACAAAAAAATTGATGGTATGGTGTGGTATATGGGGTACAAAGATAGTGGGGCCATTCTTCATCAATGGAAACCTCAAGGCCACTGGATATGCGAAATTGCTACATGATGATGTGTTTCCCTCTTTATGCACTGAAGCTGGCACGTTCCCCGAGTTTTTCCAGCAAGATGGTGCACCACCACATTATCGGTGTCAGGTCCGAGCATTCCTAGATGAACAGTTTCCTGGAAAGTGGATTGGTCGTCGTGGGCCAGTTGAATGGCCCCCAAGGTCTCCCGATCTGACCCCCTTAGACTTTTATCTTTGGGGTCATCTGAAGGCAATTGTCTATGCTGTGAAGATACGAGATGTGCAGCACCTGAAACTACGGATACTGGAAGCCTGTGCTAGCATTTCTCCTGCGGTGTTGCTATCAGTGTGTGAAGAGTGGGAGAAGAGGGTTGCATTGACAATCCAACACAATGGGCAGCACATTGGACACGTTTTATAAGTGGTCAGAAACTTGTAAATAACTCATGAAAGAATTAAGTTACGTTAAAACCAAGCACACCATTGTTTTTCTTGTGAAATTCCCAATAAGTTTGATGTGTCACATGACCCTCTTCCTATTGAAAAAACAAAAGTTGGATCCAAAATGGCCGACTTCAAAATGGCCACCATTGTCACCACCCATCTTGAAAAGTTTCCCCCCCCACATATACTAATGTGCCACAAACAGGAAGTTAATATCACCAACCATTCCCATTTTATTAAGGTGTATCCATATAAATGGCCCACCCTGTAGAATTTGGCCCTTACTTTTTTTGAGGTTTGGGGAGCAACGGTCATCGTCACTTCAGAATGTTACATCGAAATGCTAGAGAACTGGAAGCAGTAGATGTGGCGGATGCCTGGTGTCAACAGGATGGAGCGACAGCTCAAACGGCGCAGAGATCCATGCAAGTTTTGTGGGAGATGTTTCCGGGGAAGCTGATCTCCATGCGTGGCGATGTCGGGTGGCCTTCATGTTCGCCTGATCTTGCTCCGTGCGATTTCTTCTCAAGTTGACGCTGAAGCCCTCAAGGACGCTATTGGCCGAACGAGTCATGCAAGTGTTCTGAAATCGTCTCGAAAAGTGTATCGCTAATGATGGCCACCATCTTGAAGACATTTTTCATTCACAGTGAACAAAAATGTATTTTGTTTACCCTTTGTTGTGTCGTAATGAAATTTATTTTATATTGTGGCGTTTTTGTGGAATAAACTGTTTGAAATGTGGTACTTTTTTTTGGCTCACCTTGTATAACTAGTAAACTTTTTTTTTACTTAATTGATCCTTTTAATAAAAGATGAAAAGGAAAAATGTAGTTACGCAACGGTCTGCCAAACATAACCCATTCTTAAAAATGCAACAAACAGCAGCATACTGTACACAGTGCAACACAAAGCCAAAATGGTGAGTGACAAAGCAGAGGTAAGCCCAGGAATTTTAGCGCTGAATAGAACAGTTTTACAAGTTCGCTGACAGCCGAGATCGCAGGACGGGTAAAACACCTTCTCCTCTCACCAGAGTGAATGCGAGTGTGAAGTTTGAGGTAGTGCTCAGTTTTGAAGAACTTCTTGCAGATCTGACACTTAAATTTGCCCCCAATTCCATGTGTTGGAAGGTGTCGACGAAAGTATCTTTCACATGGAAACACCTATAAACAACAACAACAAAAAAAAGAAATCTGTGTTCAACAAAGTCAGTCGCGTGGGCAAACGTGTTTAGACCACCCCCCAATTCAAACAGGCCGCGGTAGGAAGAACCGTTGACGGAGGATCAGTGAACCGATGACCACTTTGCATGAAGTGTAATTTTTCCACTCTTTAGTGTGGAAGTGCGGATCTTTACAATTTCACTTTCTGTTGAAGTCTTCTCAAGCTGCTTTTTGTACAGTGGCTTTTCAGTGTAAGCATGATCATGTTTTATATGAAAAAGATAAACAAAATAATCAAGTAGTGGTGAGGCCTAAGCAATTCTCCACTTTCAGTAAAGAGTCCCGTTTCACCCCGTAAGATCCTCTAAAGGCTGCACTGCATAAGGATTGCGATGTTGTATCCACAAAAGACATTTTAAATAAAAGCTGCAGAGTCATCATGACTGGCTGAGTGTATATTAACACAAGATGAGGACAAAGCTCCCCGAGTACGAAGAATTTCTATTGGAAACAAAATAAAAACAGCTTAGCAGAGTGGCCATGTTGGTCTACTAATTTATAAGGTGCATCTTTACATTTTCTACAGAGCTGGTGCCCCTTACAGCGATTACAGCAGCATACTGCAGCCTGCTTGTCACATGCATAAAAAAAATGCAACTCATTAGTATGTGGCCTAAATTTATTTACAATTATATAAAAAAAAAGAAATTCTTTGTGCTTTTGCTGTCAATCAGATGATAAATTAACACGAGAATTACCAGAGCCTACGAGAAAACTCGTAAATCTGGCCCACCTTAAATCTGTTCGCACCTCTCCGTCAGCGTCTTTTGTCCTGTAAATGTGCCGACTAAGACTTTCTTTCAGGTGTATAATTGAAACCACCACACAGAGAGAAGTGTGTGCATTGCAACAGGTACACATGTCATAAATGTAGGAAGGACGGTTCTTGCGTGTGTGTACACGGTTAACATTTGAATCTGATGAATGCATATAGCGCTGAACTGACCTTTCTACTGTTCTTTCCTCTGCATGTCCTGGAGTACAAAAGAAACATCACCATACAGCAACATGTGGGGACTGGCAAGATCGGGGGAAAAAAAACATGCGATCAGTGATTACTACCGCAAGATGTTATGCGAATGAATATGAAAAATACGGATAATGTTGCATCCGCGCCACGATGTTTTCCAAAATGTACTATACAGGTCATAAAATGAGTTATTCCAAATGTCTTTTATCCCTCCAGATCAGAGAATTTCCAGTTCCATTGCCTCAAAACACCATTCACATCTACAGTTATTCCCAGTTTCAGATAAAAAGTATCCGCGTCAGATCCCGGAGTGGGGGGTATGGTAGTATGCATCGTGGTCGTGACTCAGAGACGTGAAAAAAAATGTTAACTTTTACAAGTCCTATAAATGTACAGCGGCTGTTACAGACACGCACCAAATATATGTGTGTACTGTATAATATTAACAATAAGAGGAGCTCACTACTGAAAACGCCAAAATATAGGAGGCAGTGGGGATCGAACCGGGGACATTTGATTACAAGTCAACAAATCTTAGCGTTACGCCACGGAAGGTGTTGCATCGTCCTTGAACCTTTTGTGAAACTGTTTATTTGATCTTTGGACTTCAGGCTTCACACATTCTATACTGTAGTTTATGCCTACATTTTGTAACATTTATTACTAAAATATGAAAAAGTTTCTGTTGTAACAATGTGTTTACACAGATTATTGTAGAAACGGAACACACATGAAATGCATGTGTTCCAAATAACGATCTATTATTTCCACTCTAAAACTCCAGCACTTCACTCCCAGATAATCAATCAAGGCATGAGCTGGGAGAACACTGTGCACATTCTGCGACGGTAGGGGGATGGAATAGCAGGCTGCTTGCTGCTTGTCTTAATCGGCACATTTACAGGACAAAAGACGCTGACTGAGAGGTGCAAATGGATTTAAGGTGGGCCGGATTTACGAGTTTTCTCGTAGGCTCTGGTAATTCTAGTGTTAAAGAGAAGGATCTATCTGCAGCCTGCAATACCCATGACATAGATGAGGTAATGCCCACAATGTCAGTCACAAAACACCCTTTGACTGAGATAACCCTCATCTTAACCATCGTGTAACGGGGCTCTAATATTAACCATAGTCTAATGTGATGGGTGTTACGTGACTGACGTTGAAGGTGTTTCATGATGTTGGGGGCATAACTGACCTCATAGGTACTGCGGTCTGCAATTACACTCTGTTGAAATTAAGTGGAGATTGTTAATTTGAATATAGCACAGAAGCAAACAAGCTGGTACATATTTTTATCTTCGCACAACTTACATCAAATTTGGACAATTTCTCGACATTAATTGCCAAAATCAATGTGCATGGCCACACCAACACTTCGCTTCCATCAGGCGGATGTAGTTTCCACTAAGACTGCTAGATGGCGTGACCAGTGCTTCGAATATGATCCTTGGTACGTATCGAATACGCATCAACTGGCATTGGCAGGATACATACGCCACCTCGGCCACATTCAGTTGGTTAAATGAAAAGTTGTACCAAACAGCAAATCTACCAGGTTGTTAAACACAGAATCTAAAGCTGGCCTGGATATTATCTGCCATGCAAGAATCTGTATGGGCATAAGTGCATATTAAACCAATCAAAAATGTCTTTTTCAATTTTCCCACTACTTTCCCTCCTCTATTTCGATAGCTGTGACTGTCCTGAAGCATACAGTCTACACTGTAAAATCACACAATTCCCAGAAAGGTGTCACAGCAGCAGCTGTTCATTTTAAAATCTGCTATTTTGTAATTTTGCGGAGATACCTTTTGACAGTGTGGGCAGGGGAAGTTGTGAGAGGCTGTTTGAAGATGCTGTTCCAGAGCTTCTTGTGTGGAGTATCTGCTTTGGCATTTTAAACACCTAAATAGTAAAAATAAATACAATTGACATACGAACAAACATGTCTGCAGGAGACAAAACAAAAAAACCCAATCGGTTCTTAGCACTGCTTCTATTTATTAAACAACAGAATTTTGCAAATTTATAAAATAATTTTTAAAATAGAATTTAAAGAGAGATGGTGATGTCAATAATGAAACCAAAGTAACCCAACCAACTTGCAGCCAGTTTTGTGTTTTCCTTGTAAAGCGAATATATGTGCACACATGCTAGGATTCTTCCAGTCTGTCTCCCCACTTTTTGCTTACAAACCTGCAGAAGCAAGCTAAGCATACTATCAAAACAACAGTGTGGGGTTATCACTGAAGAAAGTTACGGAAATTCAGAGCTGCTGTTAATCAAGACTCGCATCTAAATACTTGGTTTCCTGCCTTGTGCCAGATTTTGCCATGATGTGCTTTAGTCAGTTCAATAAATAAGTTAAAGCAATGAGAGCACACACCCTGTGAAATAAAGCTTTTCATATCTAAGTGTTGGGCATGACAGCAAATGCTCTTTCACTGCTTATGAATGACAAGTGCAATGGCCAGGGCGTCAATCTTACAAAAGGACACCCAAAAGATGTTTGCAGCTTATTCTAGAATGCAGTATCTGTTATCCATTCATTGATTTTTCTTATGATAAACAATGTGATGTCACAGAGAGGACCCTGTCTAATCTACACCTATTACAGCAATATTTAGACTGAAGAATTTGCAGGCGATTTAATGGCTTACCTGAAAAATGTGGACTCCTTTCGAGGATTCTGCTGTGGACAGAAGTTGTGTGAATACTGATGTACCCCGAGTTCAAACAGCGAAGGAAACACTTTACTGCACAGATGGCAGCGGTATGTGAGCTGCTCTTGATGGGTTCTTATATGCTCCAGAAACAGATCCAGCTTCTGGAAGGTGAGGGAGCAGGACTTGACAACACACTTGTAAACCTGTGAAAGACTGCGCCAGTCAATAGAAAGTCACTAGACTATCTGTATAGACACTTTCAGTTCATTGCTCAGATTTTGTCTTCATCAAAAGCACTTGCTGAATGACATTTTTAGAAATCAGATTCACACAAAACTGTTGTGTTCCACTAATAATATACAGAGTTCATGAAAACAAAATCCCATTATCTTACTTCTCCATGTTTAGACCACAAGAGAGCAAATTGCATACAATTGATAATGCACTAGTTTCTCCCAAATTCCACATGCTCTAATTATTGCATTAAATGTCATTTATTGTAAAAGATGAAAAACATTACATCCTATCATGGTGTAAATTCTGTTAGAGTATGCCACTTTTTGCCTATATGGACTCGAGCAACACTATATTCATATAAATGGCTCTTTTTACTAAATGAACAGCCCATCTCAAACTCCTATGTCTTTGGCAGTCTGCAACCCATTTTGTTTCTAGTTCTGCATAGCTACGAACAAAGAAGGGAACAGTTCTGTGTAAATATTCTTTAATGAGAACTTTGCCACCAAGTCTTTCATAGAAGATGAGCAGCTTTGGGTTTCAATTTCTCATATCACATTAACAGCCTCTGGAGTTTTTTTTACTAAAATAGGATATGAGGCAACAAGACTAAAAGTAAATTATATAGGACATGGCCCTAATGTCAAATTTGCAGTTTTCAGAATATGATTGATTTATAATGAAACCTTGTATTCCGTGTCACTTTTCTGTCTGTGAATGAGTGTGCCATACAATGGACTGGCTCTCCATCCTATTTGTATTCTGCTTTAGCAGGAAAGGCTTCAGCACCCACAATCCCAAAGTGGATAAAGCAGGTTTTCTAGTTAATGGATGGATGGAGATTCTACAGATACCTCCAGGTGTGGTTGTGTATTTTTTGCTTAACAGATATGGTACTGCTTCTCTGGTGGAAGCTCAGCTTTATGCAACTTTTGGAAACAGTGAGAAAGGCAACAGAATTCATCTTTTTGACAGTTGCTGCTTCATATTTGTACGCACTGTTTTTCCACAGTATTATTGACCTTTAAAATTAATCTTTGAGATTCAACTACCTGTATATTATATCATACAGTACAAAACCACCTCTCAACCAATGTTGCTTAATCTATTTTGTTTTAGTCAAAAATAAATAACACTTTAAATAAGACACTCTGAAGTTGGTGGTTGTGGGTCTTTTGTACACCTTTTAGGATCTCTGCCCCCATGTCTGGGACTATATAAGTGAATACAATGCGTCAGTCTGGGGAAATTACTCTGTTAACCCTTACATCTGTGAACAAGCAAATCCCTGTAAATTTTGGCCTGGCTAATTCTGGAATATCCTGGGCTACATGTATGGTGCGAGTCACTTCTTATAAAGATCACAAGTGTAAACATGAGGCCTGTCAGTAGTAGTGTCCCTTTGTTGTGTTTTTTCTTTTGATTTGGAAATTGGATACTTTGTAGATGCTTAGATAATCCTGAAGTAATTCCCATAAATTTGCACACAAGATCTCTAGGGTAAATTTAGTCTTGATGCAAGTCTGACTGTGAGGATAGTAAAGAAATTTATTATATGCCAGAAGCCTAAAATTCTTGGCATGTATTAATAAAGTGAGACACTTCAGTTGCTCAGCTACAGCTGTTCGTACCTGCTCATCCTTGTGTTGCGTCATATGCGACTTCAGTTGGAAGTATGTACTAAATTTACTGCCACAGAACTGGCATTGGTATGAACTATCGATGAGTACAATCTGCTTGTTTTCATTGTTCCCACACGTCCTTGGTTTGCTTTGGAGCTGGCTGTCCATTTCAGGAGGAATGGTGCTGTCAGGTACTCCCATCTCGCCTGTAACAATACAAGGGATTTCTATAGAATCTCTGTACTATTCAGTAAAAACAAAAAAGCAAACAAGCAATGGCCTGAAAGCAAGCAGGCAGGGCGATGGATCAATCGATAGATAGATCGATAGATACTTTATTAATCCCCAAGGGGAAATTCACAGTAAATACTCAGTAAACCTATGTTTATAAAAGAATGAATGCTAATGAAACTATTCCTTTTAGAAGTCAGATTTCACATTTTAGTTTCTATGCCCCCAAGGGGAAATTCACAGTAAATACTCAGTAAACCTATGTTTATAAAAGAATGAATGCTAATGAAACTATTCCTTTTAGAAGTCAGATTTCACATTTTAGTTTCTATGCCTATTTCTTCTTCATCTGCTCAAATTACACATTTCTAAAAACAATGATAAATGTTCACCTGAAGTATAGCTGTTAAACAAGCACACTAATACAACAATGGAAGGCATGTTTTCAGCCTGGGCTTTACATTCTTGATGTATTACACTAGAGCTACGGGCACTGAACAAAACAGATTCAACAGGTAAAATGTCACCAAGTTTCTACTTAATACATAAGAATGGCTGGGAACGATCAGAGCTTATAGGCATTCATTTCAAGTTAAAAGTCAAAGCGAACTTTATTGTCATCTCAATCATATATAAGTATACAGACACGAAATTGCGAAGCTCAGGGTCCACAGTGTAACAACATGAAGTGCAAATAAAAAATTAAAATTAAATTAAAAATAGAATTTAAATTTAAAACACAAACAAGATATTGTGCAAAGACAAGACAAAGATGTAGCAGCAATATTGACGTGTAGTAATCAATATGAACATTGATGCAATGTATGGTATAATTTTACTGAACAACAGCTTAATACCTTGTCCTATTTGTATTTTTGAGATGGTGTATTTCCCATCTATCTATCACACACACACACACACACACACACACACACACACACACACACACACACACACACAGACATAATCCAACATCTATCTGTCTGTCCACTTTTCACGAGAGAACTACTTAACAGATTTAGCTTGGGGTTTTTTTCTATAATTTCCTCGAACATTCCGGTTGATTTTGTGACTTCTTTCATCGTGCTAAGAATCATAGTTCGCTTGCAGAAGCGATTTATTCACACAAACCCGAGAGAAAGGCTGCGGTCTGAGGGCAGGGGCAAGCGGGCAGGGCCCTCCTCACTCATGCGCCAGCTTCCATTTGGGTCAGTCTGATGTGGCATTGGCAAGAGAATTCTAATCCCTCACATTCCTCAAATCGCGATGGACATGCCCTTTCAATTCAAGAGATTACAGTCCCCGGTAACACTTTGCAATGTCAATTAACAAGACCCAGAGGCAGACACTGAAGGTGGCAGAGGTTGATCTTAGCTCACCAGGCTTCTCGTATGATCATCTTTACATCGCTTTCTCCCGAGTTAGTTCCCCAAGAAACTTACATGTCTTCGCCCCCAATAGCAAAACCAAAAATATCGTATATCAAGAGGCCCTCAGATACGAAAGCTATCAATATAAATTCTTCTCAATACATTTTTTTTTTTTTTTTGATTTTTAAAGTTTTCCTGTTTCACTACTATGTGGGCAGAGCCGCGGGGGACAGCTAGTATTAATATGGCAAATTGACTGTCGAACTGGAATGTACAAAAATATTTACACCATCTATATGACCCAATGGTGTGTACTGTACAACGATAAACACAGCATAGTGTGTTGAGCATAAGCACGGCCTGAGCGGTCCATTTCTGCTTTCCTGAGAAAAACAAGCATTTACATTTATGTTTGCCCTTAAATCAAGTCAGAGTAGCACATTTATTGTATGCAGTTTCAGTCAGCAATGGGTCTCCCTAACAACTGTAAAATATTTCTTAAAATAAACAGTACCACAGACTCGATGGCACAGTGGTTAGTGATAATGCCTCTCAACTCCAGCTTCCTTGGCTCAAAACCTGTGCCCAGATGAAATTCTGAGTGGAGTAGTAGTCTTCTCAAAATATCTGCGCAGCTTTTCCTCTGGATACTCTGGTTCTTATTCTACACCCCACAGATGTCTTTGGTCAGGACTGACTAACAACTACAAATGAGCCCAATGTGTATATATGTGCGAGTGGTCCCTGCAATGGAATGGTGCCCCTTACAGTGCTGATGCCTGTCTTGTACCCATTGATGATAGTATAGGCTTCAACCACAGACCATACACAGAATTAGATAAAGTGGGTTTGAGAATGTTCGGTTGTTGCTGCACTATTTTGCAAAATTGCATTTTTCAAGTGTGCCAGGAGTGGAACATCACATCAATGCAATTATACCTTGTGTGGGCTTCATTTTTACAGTATATGTGGCATTATACAATACTCCACAGCACTTCTACTATAATGTGATGTAAAATTCAAAAAACATGTTTAATTCACTGTAAACCAAGCTAAACAATGCCTATCTTAACAATTTAGGAACAAAATATTAAAGGAAAAAAATAAATTTCTGTCGAGTGAGATAATGTCTGTTATCAATTATTAATGGAATCAGTGAACGAATATAGAATACACATATTCAATATACTATATTATACAGCATCCATTAGTTTCACTTCTTGGAGGCTACCTATGATTGACAAGCCAATTATCAGATGCTTCAATGAGGAATATTTTTTAATACATGCAGAATTCTGCTTTGTCCAGAAAAAGATGTCATTAAGCAGTACCTGAGTGGTTTTCTTTCTCTGTCGGCTGATCTCCACCTTCACTGTTATTTGAAGGAATGACCTTAACAGTAATGGGCAGCCGAGAGACCGTTGATCCCATTCCAGAAGGCCACACTTTATGAGTTTGCATATGTTTCTTCACATTCGACTTCTGTGCGAAGGCCCTACCACACACAATACACTGAAATGGCTTTTCCCCAGTGTGGCTGTTAAGAGAGATAAAGGTAATTGTGCTCTGTAATACAATATTAAAAACCTTATTTATTATTCTTATTTTTTTTTCTTAATAGTCTGACCTTAAGTCAACTTGCAATTCCTTATTCTACCTACTGACCGACAGTACTCAGCTAGCAGTTTTCACACAAACTTAACAGACTAGTAATGTTCACTGTCTGCTGCACAGTATATTGCAGTTGTAGTTTGTTTCACATTAAACTATTCTTTTTACAAGCATATGCTTATTTTTAAAAGGGTATCACACAAACTGGGGAGGTAATACCAAAATTCTCGTAAAACATATTCAATTCTAAATTAAATCACAAACTCACCTACGGACATGCTGCTGTAGATCAAAGTTCTTAGTGAATGTTTTGTCACAGAAGCTGCATTTCAGCTTCTGGGCCTTTCCTTTTATTGAAGCACCTAATAAAGGAAGCAGAGCTGGGATTAGCCTTTTCATGCCTTATGCAAAATTTCGAAAGTTCTCAGATGCTCACAAACTATTTTTAAAGACAAAAGACCATTGTCTTTAGGTACAGTAGTGTTAAAAAGCTTTACGTTTACATATAAATTACATTTTGGCTGGTTTCATTTTACCTACTTTCATGGGCCAATTCTAAATTAACATGTTTTGCTCTTAAACGTTCTATACCAGGGTCTTCCCAAAAAAAAAAAAAAAAACAACTTAATACATATATAATGACCAGATGGAACACAATATACTGCATTTCTTGCTCATGTTTATGGGAAGAAAAAAAATCCAAAAACCAACGTAAAATTGACCATAAACACAAAAGTCACAGATTCCACTTCTGCAATCCCAAATCCAAACTTTAGGTTTTACTAACAAGTTTTAATGTGCTGCAACATTCAATAAAGCCATAAAGTTCAATAAAGTTTAACTCCTTCAACACAACTTTGGAGTTATCTGTCACTTTCCTAGCCTCACATCATCATGGGCTCTTCCTGGTACAGTGATCCCCTGCCTATCACAGAAGTAACATTCCAGACCCATCAGTGACAGGTGAAAATCTGCGATATAGAAAGACCATATAAATAAACATTTTTTTATAGTTTAAGTTTGGGGCAGAGTGGTGGCTCGGAGGCTAAGGATCTGCGCTGGTATCCCAAAGGTTGCCGGTTCAAATCCCGTCACTGCCAAAAAAGGTCACTGCTCTGCTGGGCCCTTGAGCAAGGCCCTTAACCTGTAATTGCTCCAGGGGCACTGTACAATGGCTGACCCTGCGCTCTGACCCCAAGGGGTATGCGAAAACTACCAAATTCCTAATACAAGAAATTGTATAATGCGAAATAAAGAACAAAAAAAAAAAAAAAAAGCGCCTTAAAATACCCCTCCCACACGCTTTAAACACATGTAAACTTATTAAAATGCACTTTGTAAACACATATGATATGTGGATGTCGGGCTAAGGATATGAGTAACATCTCCATCCATCCATCCATTTTCCAACCCGCTGAATCCGAACACAGGGTCATGGGGGTCTGCTGGAGCCAATCCCAGCCAACACAGGGCAAAAGGCAGGAACCAATCCCGGGCAGGGTGCCAACCCACCGCAGATGAGTAACATCTCTCTATTATAAAAAAAAAATCTTGGCAGGGAGACCAGGCGTGATCTTCTCAGAAGACAATTTGACATCCCGCGAGAGACATTTTAACGTCACGTCAGCCAGTAGCTGATCCGTCTGCTTCTCCTTAGCATGCGTTCAGCTCCCCCCTTCACAACACGAGCGAGAGAGATGCGAAGTGGCAGGAGCGTAGCGCGCCTCCGGGGGGGGTTGAGCGAAGCGATTGAGACCAGATCATCTCGGAGAGACACTTTGATGACACACGAGACTAGACATTACAACCTTAGGAAGCAAAACCCGTGAGACGGTGACTTTTGCATGTCACGTCCTACTTACAAACAATTTAAAACAAGTTCACGGACATCTAACCTAGCAGTTGTTGGAGTGCTCCCAGCTCTTAAAACAATGACATGCAGAACATGCAGCTCGCCCGCAGCAGCTGCAGCAAGCCAGCAGATGATCTGAGTGCATCTCCTTGGTGTGCGTTCAGCCCTCACCCCCCCCACCCTCCTTTCAGAAAGCTAGTGGCAGATGCGAAGTGGCAAAAGGACAGCTACTGTACATGCTTTTAAGTGATTGATGCAAAACGTGACAAGCAGAACACACAGCTGGCCAGCAGCAGCAAGACAACAGCTGAACCAATCACATCTCTTTAGTGTGCGCTCAGAAAGCCTACAACCTCCCCCCCCCCCCCTTCACAACGCAAGCAACATTATAAGTCCTACGAGAAAGAAACTTAACCATGCCCGGGGCAGGAAATACAGGACAAATATTGTTTTTACAAAAGTTTTAAAGTAAAAATGAAAATAATGCATATGTAACAATTCCCATGAAAATAACAATCTCTTTAAATTGTTGATCCGGTAAACCAAAACGAAGTGAGCTGGGGGCAAAGCCCCCTAGTAATAATAATAATAATAAATCCAACATGTAGCGGGGGCGCGATAGCTGAACCGCAATACAGTGGGGGATCACTGTAATCATTTTCTGCTCTCTAATTTCACACAAACTCAGTCATAAATTCAATTTAATGATTTTATGACATATTCACAGTATTCTGTGTGCTGTTTGCATGCGTGGGTTCCCTCCCACAGTCCAAAAACATGCAAGTTAAGTGGACTGGTGACGGTAAATTGGCCCGTGTGTGAGTTCACCCTGTGATGGACTGGCCTCTGTCCAGGAACTGTTCATGATATGCACCCTATGCTTGTGACCCCTGTGACCCTGCTCAGGATAAGGCTGTTTTAGAAATAGGAATGAAGAGAGATTAAATTAATTTTTACTCCTACCATATTTCCACTGTTTCCATGGAGCAAGACACCATGGAAGGTTAGCAAAGGCAATACAAAACTGCTGGGTTAGGATAGAAATAACCATCATTCCGAGACAAATATTCAAATCTCATATGTAAATGCCCCCTTTCTGCCTTCTGCCAAAAGTTTTAGTCTTGATAAACACAATTCTGCATGGTATAAAGTTTAAAAAAAAAAAAAAAAAAAAAAAAAAAAAAAAAAACAATTTTCCAAAATAGACCCTCCTCTTTTCTCATACTGTAACAGGTGACATGCACAAGTGTCTTTGTGTTTGCTTTTATGTGGACATCTGTTTTTGTCATCATGCGCACTAGAGGTTTGATTTGCTGCTGTGGTAAATCATTTAAATAATTTACTTAGCATTAATGTTGCTTTTCACCAGTCAGGAAAATGTATCTGAATATCAACTGTTAAAGCAATTAAGAATGTTCTTTACTTTGACTCATAGAGATCCCAAGGAAATAACTCTTCATGTTCATAGTTGTGTGACTCATAGTACTGCACAGACCACAAAAACAATAACGGACTGCTGAAATGTAACCAAAACAAAAATCTGAAAATCAAAAGCAAGCAATCCAAAGCCAAGGTTTAGTCACAACAGAAGTATGGAGTGGCAAAAACTATAACAGGATGAAAATTCTGGAGGAAACAACCTCTTATTAATAAACTTTTACTTCATAAGGCAAAGGTCAGTCCGGCCATGGGCAGATGGTGTTTATTTACTATTACAATAAGCGGAAAAGTTTTCAGACAAGAAAAACTGCTCTGCTGCCACATAGCTTCAAGAGTTCTAAGTTCAAATACCAGACCATGCACTGTCTCTGTGGTATTTGCAAGTTCTCTCGATATCTGCAATACTTCTGTCTTCCCCACATATTCCTAAGAGTAACATGTTTATTGAGGATTTTAAATTAGACCAGGGTGTGTGTGTGTGTGTGTGTCTGTGTGTGTGTGTGTGTGCATGCATGCAGATGCCACTTCAAAGTTAGGTGCACTTTTGTGATCACTTTCCCGGCATGTGTGGCAGGAGGTGGTGCAATGGTAGTGCATGGGTCCGCATCCTGGGTCCTCCTTGCGTGGAGTGCTTTCAGCAGTGAGAAAAGGACTACATAAATGTAAATAATTATTATTTCCAATATTGTAAAACAAAACTGCAATTTAAAACAAAAAAGGGAAAATGTCCATGATTTGCATCATTGTGAGCTCAAAGCCACCATGCAGTCACCGTCCAGGTTTGTTCCTACCTTGTTCCTAGGTTTGACAGGAAAGGAACCTGGCCCTGGAAACATCTCAGTTGGAAAAGTAAATTTGAAAAAGAATGGATGGATGAACAAAAAGTATCTAGGAAAGCAAGTACAGTACACAGTAAAAGTGGATGGTACAACCTGGAGGCTAACACTAATTGTGTGGTTTCACTCACTTATTATGTTAGGCCATGCCCTAATTAGTACTAAAGATATCACTTGCAGAGCTGCTGGCATTTAATTTGTCAGCCTTAAAAATGTCTATTAGAAAAAATGCAGGCAGTGAAGTCAACAGTTGTGAAGCCAACAGAGGGAAATAAAAAATTAAAATATACAATATCAGGTTCAGTCAATTCAATGGGGATTGAAACTTATACAGAAAAGGCAGAGGAGAATAAAAAGCACAAGGTGACCATGCTGCTTCATATGCCATTTAGAAAAAGAAGTATGGGTAGGATGGATATTAAAGCTCAGACAGTTAAATCTTATGAGTGAAGGAATCATTTTACTGATGGTTAGAGAATGGGGGCTGCCAGTGCCAGCAGAAACACAATTACTATGATTTACCCCCAAACCAATCCTTTACCCGCAAACCAATCAAATTTTCCTTTTAATAATGCACTTGCAGTAAGTGGTAAAACTTGCTATTTATGTTCACTGCTAGACACTTTTTGTCCAATTTTCCCCACAGTATAGTTTAACAGGACCTCCCCACCACTACCACTACAAATCAAATGTATTCCTTCACAAAGGCATGCCTCATTGCCACCCTAGGAATCACAGTACTCTCTCTTTGTTGGTAGATTTAATATGAGCAGCAATAAATTAAAAATAAACCAAACATTATGTCTACATTTATTCATCATAGTACCTGCCTGTCCATCAACTATGCTTTTTGTATGGTGCGGCTTAGCAGATTGATCAAAATCTCCTTGCTCCGAAAGGTTATTGCTGGTGATGGAACTGCTAATGCTGCTGGTTTTTGTCTTGAATCCTTGCTTTCCAGGGCTATACACTGGTGGACTGGAAAATGGAGGACTGTCTACACACTGGCTTGGAACCTGCTATAAACAAAGAAAAGTTAACATTTCTTTTTGTAACCGCTGCATGACAGAAAGAATGATCATATTTAATCACTTTAAATATTTTAGTAAGTGGCCTCCAAAGAATAATGTTCCATCTTTTTCTAAACTTTTAGCTACATTGTATGCTGCCTTATACACAAACCAGGGAACTGCTGTCACTAAAGTGGTTGCTGCCAACATCAGCTGTATCTGCTACCTTTAAAATTTGGCAAGGCGAGCTTCTCAAAGTATTCAAACCTCTCTTATGTGTCTCATTTCAAATGCAAATGATAAATATTGTAGAAACACAATTTTATACTGCATCACTGCCTCATGCTTTCTTTCATCTCTGTAAAAGTAAACATCTCTTTCTGTTGTCTGGCCCTCTTGATTATGAAAACAAATTCTACAGAACTAAGCAGAAGCAAATTTCTGCTTCTTGTATGCACTATCAATATTCCAGTGATAACTACTGAAAAAACAAAAACAGTATGTGTTTCATCCTTTACTCCTACCTGTGATTGCTGAAAGTGCTGAAGACTCAGACCCTGAACTTCTCCAGCACCATTTCCAGTTATAGCAGGCAATGAACTGTAGACCTGGGCACCAGCATTGCTACTACTAGATGGCACCTGTGCAACAAGAGAAGCTGACTGGCCTGGAGGTGCAGGATGTTGGAGGTAGGATGAGCTGGCATGCATGTTCATATTGCTCTAAGAAACAAAGAAAATAATTATTTATAGAAAAAAAATACACACCATAGAGAAATAATTCACTCGATTATCAATACTGTAACGATGGGGAATTCTGAATGTTGGTGTTATCGGGTAGGCAACTTTGGATGGATCACACTTCTAACGGACTGTTCCTTTTGTGGACAAAACAAGCTGGACCTGCTGTATTCAAATGTTAATGTGTTTAAATGAACATCTGGACAGGTCTGACCATCTTACCACCACCTACAAGCCTGTTATTGACAGCAGCAGCTCTCCAGTATCTAAGCTAGTAGTCCTTATGTGTGGTTATGGGGTTGTTGCTTTATATTTTATTGTGCAGACAAAACGATATCTTAATTCATAACTGCAAAGTATACAACAACATACTTTAAATGCAACATTAGACTGTATGCATGAGCGGCTGTTGATTAGACTTGTAAATCTAGAGGTGCTAATGGCTGACTTGTCTGCCAGAACTGAGAAGAGAGAAAAGTGACTGTGCATGATGACAGAAGTCTTACTAATATTGTCAGCTTTTCTAAGTACTCTTATTTACCAGCATGGTATTCTGCCCAGAATTTGGTGTTCTTTGCTCATGTATGAGTTCCCACTGTCCAACGTGGAGGGCTTTGATAGAAGGATCAGTTCTCAGTTCTGCAAGTGGTCAGGCCTGCCACAAAGCCTAAGCAGCATCACACTGTACAGAAATAAGAACAAGCTGAGATTCCCCATCAGTAGCTTGGGTGAGGAGTTCTGCAGTACAGAAATTCAAGTGATCTAATGTCTCCCAAGCGGTCATCAAGGTAAAGACTGAGAGAAAATGGTGGGCACTGGATGCCACGACTCTGTCTGGTCTACTGCTAGATCACAGTATGCTGGTGGGTTTAATGGCAGCAGGCCAAGTTGGATTAGGGAATGTATTGGCACCCTTCTATGACAAAGCTCTGGGTGAAGACTGATTCAAAAGAAGAGCTGAAGCTGAAGAACTGCACATAAATTAGATGGTGGGTATGCAGTAGCAAGGTGTATGGATAAGACTGGAACAAGCAATAGGCTGTAAGATCTGGTTCAGTTTGTGACAGGCTAAATATTACCACAATAAGTTGCTTATCCAATCTGTGTATGATGTTTTACTAGCCCATCTGCTGCCCCGGACAAGGTGGACTCACCAGCGTGCCCCATGTGCCTCAGAAGAGGAACATTTGAGCGTATCCTCAGCTGTTGCCCTACAGCAATGTTTCTCAAACTTTACTGTCTTGCGACCCAGTTCTACCTTTTCGATTTTATTGGCCACCTACAGACAGCAATTGAAGAGAGCATATACCCTTTAATGAAACGAGCAAAATTAGAAAAGTGGAGGAGTACTGTAGACGGGGTGGCACGCATTATGTGTACCCATAAAAGAGTGCTGCAGAGGCTTTGCAGGTCAGTTTCTATACAAGGCCTTCAGCTTCCAAGCCATTCTTGGTGCATTCAGAAGAAAGGACTTTAGGAAAACAACAGTGGCAGCAGAGAAAGCCTCAAGATGGCTGTAGATTGGGAGGGGTGCTTTGCAGTCACATGCTAGGAACTGATCACTCCAGGCTGGATCGCCTGGATGAGGGTGTGTGATGTTTAAAGACCCAAAACAGTGGATGAAACCAGGAACTATCACTGATGAGGTGTTCAAGTGCATCACTTAGCAAAATGGCAGCAGGCGTTGTATACAGTATGTACTGAAGGGATCTGTATATACCAGTAACATTATGACAGTCACCACATTTTTGCCATTCAGAGCTGAGCAGGTATTGTATTAGGATATAATGCAGCCAGTGAGTATAGACCCCACTCTTCACCAGTAGAGGTTAATAAACATAAAACAGGAGATCTTGGGTTTCTAGGCTTTCCTCAGACATCTTAGGAAGTAAAAACATTGCTGATTAAACCTTAGTTAATTTGCATAAACCAATTTTTGGACTTTTAGGAAGTAGAATTTCCCTAATTAGTACATATGCATGAGCTGAAAAATGAGAAAATATGGCTGCGTGTAACACGTGAACTTTAATCAACTTAACAAAAAGTCCAGAAATTAAACAAAGCCACTTTTCAATTAATTTTAAATAAATATGCTCTTTCCACCTTTAGTGTATTTTACTAAACAGGTAATGAATTGTGAATTTCCCCTTGGGATTAATAAAGTATCTATCTATCTATCTATCTATCTATCTAACACACATACCTCACATTGTGTGTTAAGAATATATTATACATTTGTAGTGTGTATTTTTATATAGCCTACTCTTCACCATTATTCACATACCAAAAACTTATTTCTGAACTGTATACAGGGAGTCCTCGGGTTCCAACACAGTTCTGCTCCTACAACAGTGATGTAACCCGAATTTTGGTGTAAGTCGAAACACACCCTAGCCTAAGTCACTTACCTATCCTAACACATTTGCAAAATCATAATCTAGAACATAAAAACACAACTAAGCCACAGAAAAAGGAAAAGGACATAAATATAATGTACTGTACACTGTACTGTAGTAACAGAAAAAAACGAGTGTAAAAAAAAAAAAAATAAACCTTACCTTTATTCCTTCTCATGTCTCAATTTTTTAAATGTTTTTATGGGAGTGAGCGTTGTAAACTTGAAACGTCATATGTCGAGACGTAACCCGAGGACCCCCTGTATTTCCATTGTTTCGACCAATACTGCTTTATTTCTTTATTCATAAATGACATCTGATTTGATAAATGCAAAACAGTTTTAAAGTTGAAAAGGATTTTTCGCTACCTTAAAATAAAACATAAATGAAGTCGACAGGAGTTAAAATACAGTTTGGTTCATGGGTAATTTGGAGAGTGACACCATTTTCATAATTTTGGCCACTACAATGGATCTGAAATAAAGCAATCCAATATGTGATTGAACTATAGACTTTCAGCTTTAATTTAAGGGGTTTACCAAAAATATTGTACAAGCAGGTTAGGAATAATAAACATTTTTTATATATGGCCCCGCTATTTTAAGGAGCTCAAAAGTATTTAAACATTTGACTGAAAAGCTGTTCCACAGTCATGTGGTAGCAGTTCCCTTGTTGTTTCATTAACTACTGGGCAAGTAAAAGGTCTGGAGTTGTTTCTAAGTGTGGAATTTGCATTTGGAAGCCGTCACTGTGAACTCTCAATATGAGGTCAAAAGTGCTGTCTATGCAAGTTAAAACAGTCCAACATTAAGCTGAGAAAACAAAACAACCCCTTTAGAGAGATAGCAGAAACACAAGGAGTGGTCAAATCAATCATCTGGAACATTCTTAAAAAGAAGGAATGAACTGGTGAGCTCAGCAACTCCAGAAGGTCTGGACAATCATGGATGATAACTGCACTGGGTGATTCCAGAATTCTTTTCTTGATGAAGAAGAACCCCTTCACAATATTTAGCCAAACCAACAACAACACTCTCTCTCTGGGAGGTCGACCTATCATTGCCAAAGTGTACAATGAAGAGGAAACTTCATGAGTGTAAATAAAGAGAGTTTACCACAAAGTGCAAACCACTGGTGAACCTCATAACCACAGGAAGGGCAGATTAAAGTTTGTTAGAAAACATCTTTTAAAAGCCTGTCCAGTTTTGGAACAATTTTATTTGGACAAAGAAAACTAAGATCCATATGTACCAAAAGAGAAGTGTTTGGAGAAGAAAAAGAATGGCTTGTGATCCGATGAATACCACATCATCTGTGACACATGTTGGAGGCCATGTTACGGTATATGAGTATGCCTGACTGCCAATACAAGTCAGTCACTGGTGTTTACTGATGAAATGACTGCTGGCAGAAGTAGCAGGATGAATTCTGAAGTGTGTAAGGCTATACTGTCTGCCGAGATTCATCCAAATGTTGCAAAAGTGACAGGACAACGCGTCACGGTACAGATGGACAATGAGCCAAAACATACTGCAAAAGCACATCAAGTGCTTTTCAAGGCAAAGAAGTGGAAGATTCTTCGAAGGCCAAGTCAATCAACTGACCTCAACCCAACTAGACATACATTTCACTTGCTGAAGATAAAATTGATGGCAGGAATTCCAACGAACAAGCAACAACTGAAGACAGCTGCAGTACAGGCCTGGCAAAGCATCAATAGGGTGGAAATCAAGCACTTGGAGATGGCCAAGGGTTGGGGTTCAGACTTCAAGCAGTCATTGACTGTAAAGTATTTTCAACCAAATATAAACAATGATTGTTATATTCTTGATTATGTTAGTTTGTCTAAATACTTTTGAGTCCCTGAAAATTGGATCATTCTTAAACAGTTCATATGATATTTTTGGTAAACCCCTTAAATTAAAGAAGAAAACCTACACTTCAATCACATAATGACTACTTTATTTCAAATTCATTGTGGTGGCATACTGAGCCATAATTATGAACATTTTGTCACTGTCCAAATACTTATGGACCTGACTGTACCTCACTGTGTCTGTAAAATATATAAAACATGCAACTGGTGCAAACTATCTCCATCCCTCTTCATTTTAAAAAACAGTGCTCTTGTTCACTGTGAAAGCCTATAGGCCAAATGACTGATTCACAGGCACTCTGTGCTTTGTGCTCACAATTAAGATGGAGTCTTATGTTCATAGTGGTAGGGAGCAAAGTACTTGAGAAGCACAGAAAAGGGACATACCTGCACAGATGGCTGCATAGCAGACTGGTCCATAGACGTGAAGGCCGAGATAGCAGACATCAGTACATCATCACTGACAAGGACATTCCCCTGTATCAATGTGTGAGCAAGGGGTGACTGAGGAACCGTAACATAGGTGGACACTGGCTAAAGAAGAAACAACAAACAGCCCACAGTTAGGTTTTCTCACATTGTTATCTAAAGGACTTTAAAAATTCTAAATCTGAAAATTAATTACTTGTCCCCCATGTTAAGCTGGTAACCTTTTTAGTCAGGACTTCGTCCTCAACGTCTGATAAGTGCAATAAAGACAGACTAGCATACATTTACATAAACAATCATTTTCCTTTAACTGTTGGTACATGGAATGTGTTGCATACTACCTCTTCACTGGCCTAAATTAGAGTGACAAGAGTGGAAAACCACAGTCTAGAGCAGGGATCCCCAACTCAGGTCCTGGAAGGCCGCAGTGGCTGCAGGTTTTCATTCTAACCCTTTTCTTAATTAGTGACCTGTTTTTGCTCCTGATTTAACATTTTTTGAATTTATTTTTATTGGACTTGCTCTTAAAGACTTTCATTAAATTAGCAGCCAAACAATAATGTGATACAAAATGAACCAAAACAGGACCAGCAAACTGCGTCCATCATACAATATCTGAAAATAAAGAAAGGTCTCAGGAATGCTGATCTGCTCAGGTCCCCAAAACATTTTAACACTGCTCTTAGAAAAGAGTAAACAATTTTAGAAATGTCTGCGATTGCACAATGAGAGCAGCAACAAGCCATGGAATTAAAGAACGGGTTTAATTAACAATGAGAATCGCCGCCTAATTAAGCAACTGGTTGGAGTGAAATTGGTTGGAGTTTGAAGCCCTGACTTAGTTGGTCTTCTGTTGGCTCACTCATCTCACATTTAATTTCTGCTTGGGTGCCATTTAAGGAAAGAAATGAAGCAACTCAGAGGAGTGATGAAGAAATTCAGGGGAACAAATCTTAAAAAACAAGTCAATTAAAATGAATTCAAAAGAAGTTAATTAGCTGCACAAACAGGGCACTAATTAAGAAAAGAGTTAGAGTGAAAACCTGCAGCCACTGGGGACCCCTGGTCTAGAGCCACATACATAAGCAGAGACAATTTCATACCTGAAACAAAACTCCTTACATATTAATTTCCACATTGAAAATTAGACAAAGTTTGTTCTCTTCTTATTGTGAATAACAACATTGCAGTTCACCCCACACTGCAGCACTGACCCTCTAACATACAAATGTGAGTTGCTGAAATGTATCTACTGCATCCCTATAGTCTTCACATAATACAAACAAGCTAGCAATAATAAAGATAAACCTCCTAAGTTCTTTAAGTGAAGTTCTCCCAAAACAAAAAAAGATTTTAATTTGATCACAACTGACTATATCAAAACCACACAAAAGCTACAAAGGCATTCAGGATGGAATGGGCTACTGTAACAGATGAGGCTATTACAACAAAATAAAGAAATGGAATTATTGAACTGTAACAGAAGGTATAAGCACAGGTAACCAGAAAGATGAAAACCATAATGTACTGTACGCGAGGATATCTGAGAGGAGGATAATAAATATAATCAACTTGTACCACTCAGCTGCTGAGGACAGGTAATAGAATACATTTTTAAAAAATTGATATTTGTTATTTCTTGGCCTATGTGAGCTGTGACTGTACCTACGTTGCTTGTTTCCAAGGTTTGGGGCTCAGTACTGCTCCCTGTCTGTCACACTGCTCTTTGATTAACAGACCACTTTAAATAAAATCTGCAGCTCAGGGGCTCAGCTTGCAACCCTCAATTCCAAAACAACAAACATAGATCACACACATTGATAATCTAAATATGTAGAAGACTAAACACAGATAAAGTGGTTTGTAAAAATAATGTAGTATCACAGGCAGCTCTTAATAAGAAGCCTCATCGTGTGTGTCACTTGTGATAATAAGGACATTTAAACTCTCCGAGCAGTACTATCGCAAATATTCATTGAAGGAATGCCAGCTACTGCTAAAGCATCATTTTTTTCTTATTACAGACAAATCATGTAATTTGGGGAAAGGGAGAGTAACACAATCTTCATTGAAAAATACAAAATATTGATACCATTTTTATTCTAACAAAACCTTGTCATTCTTAAAACAGGGAAGTATTAGCAGGAAAACAAATGCTTAAGTAAGTGCTCTCATAGTTTTACTATTTTACACAACACAAAGCAGTGTTTGTAGATTACAGAATTAGGCTACAGATCACTAAGAATGAGAGCCGTGTGACTGACAGCACCTTTGGAATTAGGCCTTGAATAAGCTTTCAAAGCTGAAAAATGTCCAATATGCCTGCTCTTGGCATAATGGCTACGGTTAACTAATATTAAAACTCTATACAGGTAGTAGGCAAAAGGACCTTGAGTTGGGGTGAGAGGATACACAACACAGATTTCCATAAACAAAACGATAAACAGTGTGAGATATGGCTGACCATTCATCCCGGCCAATACACCCAGGCCACCAGATGGAGCCCTCCTTGCAGCATGGATGTGCTCCGAATGCCAGCAGGGAATCATGGACAGTGGAGTTATAATGCACAGCCCTGCTGGATACCATTGGGGCCGCCAGGAGTCGCTGCAGGGAGGCCCAGGGATTTATATTTTCCATATAGCCCGGAAGTATTTCCAACTCATGGGAATGGAAGAAATGATATACTTCTGGGCTGAAGAAAAAGAAGTTTTTACCTGACCCGGAAGTGCTGGATAATCACATGGACTGAGGGCTCATAAGCACTTCTGGGTCGAGGACTATAAAGGACTGTGGGAGATCCCAGACAGATGAGCTGAGTTGGGAGGCAGGATGGCCAAGCGTCTGGGAGTGGAGGATTGTTTATTGGTTATTGTTCTTGGATTTATTGAGTATTGTGGAGAGGAGGGTGCTTTGTGCACTTATTTATAATAATAAATATTATTATTGGACTTTTATCTGGTGTCTGACGTCTGGTCTGAGGGTTCAAGGGGACAACAGTGCCTCTAATTGTCACAACAGATATTACAGAACACAATAAAAGCTGGGACTGAAAATATGGTCAAAAAAGTTAACACTATAAAATATACAGTACATACCTATATACTCACGTTTAAGTTCTCCCGCAGATAAGTCGGGGCTTGATTTTACTGTAAAATTTCTGGTATTTTATAATTTTATAATGTCGGTCGTATAAGTCAAATGCGGAAAACTCACACTATTGGTCCAAGAGATTATGACATGCTAAAGCCCACCTGACAGAGTAACCACGGAGCACACGGCCTTTGTTTTCTATGTATTGTGCCTACGTGACCACATGGTAGTACCCAATCTATTCCGAAGCGACATTTGCACTCTTTTGTGGTTTTTGTATCTCACATCCTCATACACTTTTATGGTAAGAGCATTCGTTATCTACGATGGAGCGTTCAATCAGAAGAAAATATGAAGCTTTTAAATTAAAAGTCATTTAAGTGCCAACAGAAACTGGAAGCTGCACAGCTGGAAAAAAATTTGATGCGTCTGAGAAACTGGTGTGAGATTGGAGGAGGCAAGAAGGCACATTTAAAAAAAAATTAATTAAGTGTCGTATAAGTCTGATTTTAACACCCGATTTATATGCGAATATTATATAATAATAAATAATATATACAGTATATGTAATAATTTCATTACATGGTTTTAACATGTTTTTACTGTGTATATGACAATAAACTTGTGTGTGTGTGTGTGTATATATATATATATGTATGTATATTTTTTTTTTTTTCCGATTGCCCTTTATTTATGTCCTTGTTTATATTAAACACTAGCTGTGTAAGCCTGTGCTGTAAAAAGCCCAGAGTCCTAGAAACTATTGAAATTGTCAGAAAAAAAAATTGAAATGTAGAGATGCCAGGTAATTGAAAGGAACTACTCTGGGCTCTCCTAGAAGGTTTCGTTTTGATGACGTGCTCACATCGCTTTTGCGGCTAAGCAACTTTGTCTGTCTTCGGAGGTCTTGTTTTGCCAATGTGCTGGCCTCGCTTGTGTATTAGCGGCTAAGCGAGTTTCTGTTTCCTCGGAGGTGGAGCCTTTACCCCAACTCCACCTCTCACTTCCGGGCTGGACAGAGAGACACACACTTCCACGTGTAGACGTTTTATATTATATATATATATATATATATATATATATATATATATATATATATATATATACACACAGTGGAACCTCTAGATACGAGTTTAATTTGTTCCAGCACTGAGCTTGTATAGCGAATTTCTCGTATCTAGAACAAACTTCCCCATTGAAAATTATGGAAATCCAGTTAATCCGTTCCGCACCCCAAACATATTAACATAAAAATCCATTTTCCTAACAAATAACACTGATAAATTATATATACTGTAGTCTACCTTTAATAAATAACACTGGTAAATAATATAACTGATTATTAAAAGAATCAAAACAGGTGTCCAAAGTGCAGTAGAGCATTCAATAAATCTTTAAATAAATAATCCTTAAAACAGTTGTGAAGTGGAGGTTTAAAATACACAAGAATAACAGTCCTTTAACACGAGGTTAAAACGTCAAAAGGATGCAGTCTTTAAAAAACAGATGACAATCCCAGGTGCTTCTTCTCTGTTAGCGTCTCACCTGCGGGCTCTGCAACAGGCGAGACACTCTTAATGCAGCGGACCTTCTCTACACCGTCCTGCTTCAGCTGTTTGGCTTGCCTGTTCAGCTCACTGTTCAGCTACACGCGAGCCTGCACTCGCTCGCTCGCTCTCCCGCACCGACTGCCTGCCTGCGCGCGCGCGCGCTCTCTCTCTCTCTTTTATTTTACTTCTTCTCCCCCTTAACCGGCTCGCGCTTCTCTATATATGCGGGGAGGACATGGCAGCTGCAGCCCATCAGCCACAGGAACAATCATGGATGTGGGCAGTTTCCCACCTGTGCACTTAAGTGAGAAACGCAGACACCGCAGATCGCGGCTCGCAACTGCTACCACGCCCCCTCGCTAAGCCGCGAGCTATACCCACAGCCTGGCTCGTGGCTCGTTACGCGAGCCAATGCTCGCATTTAGATCTGAATTTTTCGCTCATACTTTCCTCGTATTTTGAATTTCTCGTATACAGAGGTGATCGTATCTCAAGGTTCCACTGTATATATTCAGGATGGTAATGGTTATAATGACCCTGTGATGGAATGGTGCCCTGTCTAAGGACTGTTCCTGCTTTGTACCCAATGACTACTTTGAGAGGCTCCCTCCAACTCTGCCCTGGATAAGCAGGTTTGGAAAATATATTGATGGATGGAGGATTATAATGATACAACAAATAATGGTACAGTGATCCCTCGCTATATCGCGCTTCGCCTTTCGCGGCTTCACTCTATTGCGGATTTTATATGTAAGCATCTTTAAATATATATCGCGGATTTTTTGCTGGTTCGCGGATTTCTGCGGACAATAGGTCTTTTAATTTCTGGTACATGCTTCCTCAGTTGGTTTGCCCAGTTGATTTCATACAAGGGACGCTATTGGCAGATGGCTGAGAAGCTACCCAACTTACTTTTCTTTCTCTCTCTCTTGCGCTGACTATCTGTGATCCTGACGTAGGGGGTGTGAGAAGGGGGGCTGTTCGCACACCTAGACGATACGGACGCTCGTCTAAAAATGCTGAAAGATTATCTTCACGTTGCTACCTTCTGTGTGCAGCTTTTAAGTATGCTGCACGGTGCTTCGCATACTTAAAAGCTCAAAGGGCACGTATTGATTTTTGACTTTGTTTCTCTCTCTCTCTCCCTCTCCCTCTCCCTGCTCCTGACGGAGGGGGTGTGAGCTGCCGCCTTCAACAGCTTTGTACCGCGGTGCTTCGCATACTTAAGAGCCAAACAGCCCTATTGATTTGTTTGCTTTACTCTCTGTTTCCTTTGAAGAGGAAGATATGTTTGCATTCTTTTAATTGTGAGACAGAACTGTCATCTCTGTCTTGTCATGGAGCACAGTTTAAACTTTTGAAAAAGAGACAAATGTTTGTTTGCAGTGTTTGAATAACGTTCCTGTCTCTCTACAACCTCCTGTATTTCTGCGCAAATCTGTGACCCAAGCATGACAATATAAAAATAACCATATAAACATATGGTTTCTACTTCGCGGATTTTCTTATTTCGCGGGTGGCTCTGGAACGCAACCCCCGCGATGGAGGAGGGATTACTGTATATGCACATTACTACAAGGATGATTTTTCAATTAAACCATAATGCAGGAAAATTCACAAAGCATCACAATATTTTACCAAGGTTAACGTTAAGCTGATAAATGAAAATACACATACATATAAGTAAAACAGCCAATATGTTACAGCGCTTAACCATTACCTCTGTATTGTCACTAGCTTATTATTACAGATAAAAAATGCATGCCCTATTGATTTGCCCTTCACTAGTAAATGAACATGACAAGCTTTGCACAACACTGAACTGACTAAAAGTTTTTGTGAGTTAGTTCTGGCTGTATCCATATGTGGACTGAGGTAGAGACTGGTATTTACAAGGACACTACTATCATTCTTTATTTCATGCTACAAAATTTTAGTGCTGTCAAAATGAGTCAGTGGTTAGAAGATAATATGCAAGACTAACATAATCCGAGTCATTAAAAAAGATTATACTTTGTAGTTTTTTCAGTTGCTTTATCATGTTGTCACCCAGGCCTAAATAAAAGTCAGTCAGCCAGTTGATAAAGCTGAATGAGCTCTATTTCAACCTCTTTATCAAAATAAAAATCTCATTAAAAAAAAAAAAAAAAAAAGTGAAAGATATCCACGCAGCTATAAAATACATCCTGTACAGGTTAATAAATTATCATCTTTCAACTAAAATTTTATAAATGTAAACCTGCTTCAGGCAAGACCCAAAATAACTAAAAATAATAGCCTGTCTTGTACTTCCTTGTGAATTTTTGTACCCTTACCTGTCGACTGGAGATGGGACTGTGCTGAACAGAGTTGATGGATGGCACAGATGTGTAAGCATTGCTAGAAGAGAGTGACACTGTGGCTAGAGAAGGGGTGTTAGCCTGGCATTGCTCCCGCTTGTGGATCATAAACGCAGTGAGAGAGTTGAACTGTTTTTTACATTTCCCACACAGAAATACATCTTCATCATCTATAAAAATAGGAGTGAAGAAGAAAGAACAAATGAAGACCACAGACAGACAGTTTCATGCATGAGCTAGACACACAAACACACACAATATAACAAGAAACAAACCCTTCTTAACAGAAGATGGAATGTCTTCAAACACCTCATAAAACTATACTCTGATTAAGGCATGTGTTACAATTAATCCTGCCACATCCAAACAACTACTCTTTTTAACATACTATAAAGTTAGTCATTTTCCATTCAGCCATCCGTTTTCTGCATCTGCTCAGTCCAATTTAGGGTCACACATACTGAGAGAGTAACTATCCTAGTAGGAACAGCAACAAGCCAGGGACCAACATTAAATGGGGTGGTGGCCCACTGAAGGGCACATTTGTGCCCACACATGCATGCCATTTTTGAATCACTAAATGACAGAATGCATATCTTTAGGGTGTGGAATATTTGATACATTTTTTTCATTTTTTCAAATAATACATTGTGACCACTGGGAAGACATCTTAAAACCCCAAACATTTGACACAACTGTACTGGAAACAAGCCTAGGTCAAATTATTTTTTTCTCATTCAATTCTTCACAAATGCCTTCCATGGGCTTTTTCTTCTTCATTCATTATTATAACAGCTCCTTCGGTCATCTTTGCCAGTCTTCTATAGGTAAGCCTGGTCTAACACCACTCGCTTAACTGAAAAGCTTCTTTTATGCTGGACATGGAGTATTTCTGGTGCACCAATATTGAATCCAGGAAGCACTTCTGGGTCAGGTGGAATCTCTTGAGCAAAGAGGACCTCCCTCTAGCAGCACCTAAGGATTCCATCGGAGCAGTTCATTGCAGCCCAGTGGGTGTCCAATTCAGAGCAACCTCAGAGGCCTGCTGTCACCCAACGTACAGGGGGAACACATCTCCACAGGAGAACGCCGGGATGTCAGTCAGCCAGTCCTTGCCTTCTATGACAACACTTTGTGAAATACATACTGGATCTTCAATTTCACAATCATCACACCAATAATAAATAAAATGGTACTGTTTAGATGCCAGTGTTAAGGACCACACTGGACATTATCTCAATGAATAATGAAGAGAGAAGCAACACTTCAATCACACAAAAATAATTACTAAATATGTGAACACCAAGTCAGATTCCAAAGGCTGTGTGAAAATAGAGAGCTTGTGTGTGCATTTTTCATACATTTCTTACTGAATAGCAGTTTTGATTTCTAGATTGTTTTTCTAATTTATTTAATAAACACTATCTTTCAAATATCAATACCATCATTGGCCATTATTTTATCTAAATCTATGTATCTCTCTATATATAAAAGAAAATCCTGGAATGGAAAGCAAATGCAAGGCTACGATACGTGATCCTCTCGGAAGACAATTTTAAAGACCCGCGAGACCAAAGACACTTGCCACGGTGCAAGACACACCCTACTTACAAGGTAAGACCACGGGCAGAAAAAAAAAATCAGTAGTGTAAAGGCAGTCACGCAGCACACACAGCTCCAGGGCTCTCAGTGCATATAAAGTGTATAAGGTCAATATGGTGGAAATGAAACGTCGACGACTAAACAAAGATGAAAGAAAAGCATGGAGAAAAGAGACCCACATGCGGTGGAGAGAAAAAAATGCTAAAAAGAAAAACAATAATCTAGGTGCAAATTTAGAAAATAAGGAAAGTGATAATCAGCCCAGAACAAGTGGAATTGAAAACAAAGCATATCCAATAGGGCTCAGAATTAAAAGATTAGAACTTCATAAACGGGAGCAGCGTTATACGTCCTGCAAGAAAGAGATTTAACCACGCCCGGGCTGGAAATAAAGGACAATTATTGTTTTTACAACGTCACGCGAGATAAGTCAGTGAGCCATCATTTAAAACAAGTCCACAGACCTCTAACTAAGCAATTGCTGGATTGCTTTTGGCAGACACGCACAATGTGCTCCCGGCTCTTAAAACAACGACATGCAACAAGCAGAACAGGCAGCTTGCCAGCAGGTTGAAGCCTTTTTTGTTTTAAGTGACTGATAGGTCCGATTGAGGGGGGCGGAGTACAGCACGGAAGGCTGATAGCAGGGTACTGATTGATGCGGTAAGGGGGAGACCCGGGGGAGGAGAGGGTGCTAGACAGTTGTGTTTGGGGTATGAAGTCGGCGATTGTTCAAGTAAAACGTTTGTGACACTTTATTATGTCAGTCGCTACAGTATCCAAAAAAAAAAAAAAAAAAAAAGATAGTAAAGATCTCATTAGCATAATCAAAAGGTGATTAATCATCAGAGCCAGGTGTAATTGGAAAAAATAGCCAGGACAAAGCATGGTCGTCCCACAACAGTTAAAGCAACGACAAGTTTAATTTCAAAGAATACACAGTTCGGTCAGGTGTATATTTATGATGACGCAGATGCAAATTTTAACAGGCGACAAGTAAGGTGATGTATATATTCCGCGAATAACATTAGACACCAAAGGAGATCGTGATATGCGATTCGTATTAAAATGTTTACAGTTTACCGTGAGAATAGCTTTTGCTATGACAATTAACAAATCAAAGGGACAACCATTAGAAAACGTCGGATTATTTATTAGAGAAACAGAAACAATATTCACTCACAGGCGATTATACGTTGCGTTGTCACAATGTATTTCCAAAAACGGATTCAAAATTCAATGCTATCTTGAAGAAAAGGTAATTCCAAATATTGTTTTTAATAAACCTTTGAAGTAAAATGTGCAACTAATGAAACTGAAACAATTCCAAAGAAAAAAAAGCTTTTAAAATTGTATATTCGATTAACCAAACAGTGGCACAGTGGGTAGCACTGCTGCCTCACAGTTAGGAGACCTGGGTTTGCTTCCCTAGTCCTCCCTGCGTGGAGTGTGCATGTTCTCCCTGTGTCTGCGTGGCTTTCCTCCGGGTGATTCTTCCCACAGTCCAAAAACATGCAGGTTGGGTGGATTGACGATTCTAAATTGTCCTGTGTGTGTGCGAGCCCTGCGATGGGCTAGCGCCCTGCCCGGGGTTTGTTTCCTGCCTTGCGCCCTGTGTTGGCTGGGATTGGCTCCAGTAGACCCCAGTGACCCTGTAGTTAGGATATAGCAGGTTGGATGATGGATGGATTAACCAAACACAGGGGTTGGCGAGCGAAGCCCCCTAGTAATCCACAAAAATCAGAACATCTAATCAACACTGAATGTAAAACTGAAGGCATTCCATTAGAGATTTGAGCAAACGTATTACACAGGCAGATTACTCTTTGGGTAGGGTTGTGAGCTTTAAAGATGGGACATTATGGGTTTCTGTAAGTAGGTAAGTTTCTAAAAGGTATACACTTTTCACACAATTATGTTTCTTACCGGCAACTAAATCCTGGAGAACTAGCGTCTACCCTGTGAGTATGAAAGGCACATGTAGGAACTAGACCTTGACATAAGACCAGTTCACTGCCAAGAGACACACCTCTGCATATTCTCATACTTAATAAAAAAAAATAAATTACCCAGCATATCTCAGATTTATGGTAAAGAACTGACTTGTTCCCAGTCCCACCCAAACTACATTCTTTTACGTTTAACTTGAGAACATCCTTACCAGTGAGGCCTATTCCTGTCAAACACGTAATCATTTTCATCTCATTCTTTCATCACGTTGCTTCATGTTACTAAGCACCACAAATAAGTTGTAAAAAGAAATGATAAATAAAATGAAAATTCATTGAGCTCATTACACCAATTAAAGAAAACAGCTGTGACAATTAGCAGGAAGCAGTCAGAGGCCTCCTTCTTGGCTAAAAACCCAACTCACCCAGCTGGATGGTGGAAGCTGCCGATACATTCTGGTTAGATGGGTCTGTCACTCCACTTTGTCCATCCAAAAGAGACTGAACAGCCAGCACCGTCTGATTGTCCATCCCTGAGAAAGATGAGCATATATGAGAAACTCTGGTGAATTATGGGAAAACAGAATTTTCAATTGAACATAATTATTAAAAAAGTATATAATCCCAGTGCCTTATATAATTAAAACAATATTTCAATTAAAAACAAAAACAAATTAGCCACGCACAAAAATCGCTAGTCTTCATGTGGCTTTAAATTTAATTATTAACAAACTTGAAGTAAAATACTGCTTACAGTGCTGCTAGCTTGGAAAAACAGAGTCCCTCTGTCAGAAATACATTAAATTGCTCTAATTCATTAATCTAAAAAAAGACACCTCATCACACAGTTGCACACTTGCATACTTTGCACTAAAGGTGATATTTTAAGCAACTGCTAAGAAAGAAAAGAAAGTGGTAAACTGACATCAGTTGTAACCGCAAATTCATATTCAATGCCTACAGTAAGGCAATATAACCAAGGGCTGTAGAAGCTGAAAGATCTTTGTATAACAATCAACCCTTTTTTTTTTTTTTTAACAGAAATATATTTTAAAGAGTTTTTTTGTGAATATTATAAAAAAAACATTTTTATTTTAGGACCATTACAGTATTGTTAATTCCTACATTAGAAAACATTTGGAACATTAAATATGCACAATCATGAAATAAAAGAGTAATAAACAGCTGAAAAGTAAACAAATAAACACCGTTAACACATGTAATTATAACAGTGGGAAATACAAGCAAAACAGATTTCAGCTGCTATTGGCTGGCCACCTACGGCTCATCTCATTAGAAGAATGCTGAAAATGCTCATTCTCATTTCTTTTTCATAAAAGTATGACAGCACAACTTTTCTAAAGCGGAGAGGAAAGCCTTCATATGTGGTTCCATGTTATTATAAGCATATTGCACGGTTTCATAGTACATAAGCAAGACATACTTCTGAGCAAGTGTGCTTTAGATCAAAACTTTTATTTCTAGTCTGACATAGTTACTTGGCTGTGTCCGCTTCCTCTCCAGTATCCGAGACAATTCACACCGAGGTTTTTCTCAAAAGGGAGCAAAATATCAAGTGTTCCCTGAATACCAGCTTCATTCTAAAATCCATTTTAGTGAACAATTTGAATCTATTATTTTACATGCAGGCTAGATGAGAAACGGTTCTATGCAGCTAGATACGTGACAAGAAATGACAAATTACTAACTTTCAGCCAGATATGTGACAATAAAATGACAAACTGCTAACTTTCACTCCAAACATTACTTTTCTAACCACACTGAGTACTTTGACAGAATAATAATACTAATATACCAAACAGTTTAATTCAAATTTCAAATAAAACATTCCCTTCACGAAAATAAGAGCAGTAAAAAAACTGCAAATTATGATATATTGTTATGGTATATATTTACTGCAGGGGTCTCCAACTCCAGTCCTGGAGAGCTACTGTGGCTGCAGGTTTTCATTCTAACCCTTTTCTTAATTAATGACCAGATGTTGCTGCTAATTAACTCTTTGCCTTAATTTTAATTGATGCACAACTTAAGACTCAGGCCCCTTAATTATTTCTTTTTTCCTTAATTAGCAAAATTTGTCCCTAGTGTGTGCTTGGTGTATGTGTGTGTGTGTGCCCTGTGGTGGGCTGGCGCTCTGCCCAGGATTCCTGCCTTGCACCCTATGTTGGCTGGGATTGGCTCCAGCAGAACCCCGTGACCCTGTGTTAGGATATAGTGGGTTGGATAATGGATGGATGGATGGATAGCAAACAATACTAAGACACAAAGTGAACCAACAAATAAACAACAACCACCTGCGTCCATCACACAATAACTGAAAATAAAGAAAGGTGAAGGCCTCAGAAATGTTGATCTGCTCAGGTCCACATGCTCTTAAAAAAAACAAAAAAAAAAACAACAGTTTTGGAAATGTCTGCCATGGCAGAATGAGTGCCATGGAATTAAGTAACGGGGTTAATTAGCAACGAGAACAGGCTTCAAATTAAGAATGAAGTGAAATTGGTTGGAGTTTGAGGCCCCAACTTAGTTAGTCATCTGTTGGCTCACTTTACATCAAATTTATGTTTAGGTGCCGTTTAAAGAAATTCAGCAGTCAGAGTCTCAAGAAAAGTCAATTAAAATAAAGGGAAATAGTCGATGAGTGGCAAAAACTGGTCACTAATTAAGAAAAGGGTTAGAATGAACACTTGCAGCCACAGTAGCTCTCCAGGACTGGAGTTGGAGACCCCTGGTTTACTGGGAGCTTTGGAGGCTATGAAGACTAGGTGTTTACCCACCTTTCCCAATGTAAGGGATTCAGACAGGAGCACTCAAATAGGTCTTTATTATAATCAAGGATATTAAATGATTAAAGGTAAATCCTTAACCAAAAGCAGAAAACACCAAGTCCCGCAGCTTGTTGGTCACCCTGGTATATCAAATGCAGGAAGACAACTAAAACTTCACTACTATGAGATTCAGCAGATACTGGACATCAACTGTAGGTGCAAGTGTAGTAAAGCAAGTCTAAATACGGTAGTTAGAGGTATTCCATGCATAATTATTTACTTTGTTTCCGAATTCACTTAAACACCTTGATGTACAGTACACTCTTTATGAAAGCATCACTAAAACCGCTAACAGTAAAAAACGTAATATCCATCCATTATCCTAACAGGGTCACGGGGGTCTGCTCGAGCCAATCCCAGCCAACACAGGGCGCAAGGCAGAAAACAAACCCCAGGCAGGGCGCCAGCCCACTGCAGGGTGAAAACGTAATACTAAAAATATTTTTTACACAATGGATACATTAGTCCTCATAACTCTGCTTTTTTAGTTATGGGTTGTGAGATGCTATAGGCTATTTTAGCAGCAGCTAATGAAATATCACAACATTAATTTAGCTCCTGGTCTTTCTTTAAATATTAGCAGATCTTATAAATTGGTTTTGCACTAGTTATCATGTCTTACGGTTCATAAACGTCTTTTCATTCCTTAGCTTTATGTTACTCTGTAGTAATTTAAACAGGTCTTACTTTCTTGCCAGTCTGTAAATCAATGCTATTTCTGCCAATCCAAACACAAACATAAGAGACAGTTAAGAGCTGGGCTGATAAGAACGGACAAACAATCAACTCAGCAAACACTTCATAACCTTACAATACATTACTGTGAGGTGGTTTAAGCCAATACAACAAGTATTTGTTTACTTATAGCAAAGTTAGGCATATCTTTAAATTCTAATATTTAATACTAACACGCTAAGCAAGAATGCAACCAACAACATTCTACATTTTTCTTCAATAGTAGACCAAGAAAAACCAAAAGCTATTAGAATAAGAAAAAAAAACTCTGATATCATTAAACTGCACACAAAAAAAAAAAAAAGTTAAACTTTATCATCAGCCACTGTGAATCCAAAAATAAGCATGATGTATGTGATAATTGTCTTCTGTTTTAAAAATATGTTTAGTCAAACTGACACTTTATTTATAGGTTTCTGTTGCCGGATTGCTCGCAGCACACTCTTTTCTGTTTGGCTAGGTGATGGAGTCTTACAAGTGATCAGCATAGCGGTACGTGTGCTTCATGCTTTACACCTGGTGCTCCTAGTAACAATGCACTTATGTTTTTTCAGTATGGTAAGTATTGTGTTAGGTTATTTGTTGCTTTAAAAAGTAATCTGAATTTAACACACATTACTTTTAACACGTTACCCTACTACAATCACCGACTGTGTTGCCGAGTTTAGTACTGTACGTTCAGCTCACCAACATAAATGTAATGGTTTCTGAAATATTAAGACAGATTATTTCAGGCAGGAGAAGGAAAAATGTGATCTCCCGAATGTATCATGTAGACACTTCTACCTCTGGCTGTTGAACGCGTGCGTAAAGCGAATACATGTGCAGGCTGACAGAGTGTAATAGACATGCGCAGACTACAAACTCCTTAACAGTAACTCGGTTAAGGGTTTACATGGCCACACAATCGGGTTATTCACTGAGAGATCTACCTCTGTTAACAAGGTTTCTCAGAGGCCAATAACTTGGTTTCTCTAAGCAGAATAAGGCTTTACATGGCATTTGAGAAATCAGGTTTCTGTGAATAACCAGGTTACTGAAGTGCATGTAAACGCACTGAATTGACAATAAAAGTCTACCATAAACTTGTAGAGTATAAAATGACGCATCATGCAAGAATTCTAACATAAACTGTTTGATGTTAAAATTAATAAGTGTACATACAACTAACAGCTTCTACAGCTTTTTTTCAATATAGGCTCCATGAGAACTGGAGTCTATGTATCAAAATCACATACAAAAAACAACAACATCATGCTTGAACTCTAACGTACCTGTTAAATGTTAAAATTAACAAGTGTGCATATAACTAACAACTTACTATAGATTTTTTCCCACCAATACATGAAATAAGGAGAGTCTATCCTAAAGCTGCTAGAACACCAAGTATCAAAATCACATACAAAAAACCCGATACCTCATTCTTTAATTTCAATATTAATATAAACATTGATTACAATTTAAAGCTGCTAGAACGCCAAGTATTAGTATCACATACAAAAAAATCCAGATACCTCATTCTTGAATTTTAACATTAATATAAACATCGATTACAATTTAAAGCTGCTAGAACGCCAAGTATTGGAATCACATACAAAAAAATCCTGATACCTCATTCTTGAATTTTAACATTAATATAAACATCGATGGAAGGCACGGTGGTGCAGTGGGTAGCGCTGCTGCCTTGCAGTTAGGAGACCTGGGTTCACTTCCCGGGTCCTCCCTGCGTGGAGTTTGCATGTTCTCCCCGTGTCTGCGTGGGTTTCCTCCCACAGTCCAAAGACATGCTGGTTAGGTGCACTGGCGATTCTACATTGTCCCTAGTGTGTGCTTGGTGTGTGTGTGTGTGTGTGTGTCCTGCGGTGGGCTGGTACCCTGCCCAGGGTTTGTTTCCTGCCTTGCGCCCTGTGTTGGCTGGGATTGGCTCCAGCAGACCCCCGTGACCCTGTAGTTAGGATATAGCGGGTTGGATAATGGATGGATGGATAAACATCGATTACAATTTAAAGCTGCTAGAACGCCAAGTATCAAAATCACATACAAAAAAAATCCCGATAACCCATTCTTGAATTTTAACATTAATATAAACATCGAATACAATTACAAGGGTAAATACAACCGGCCAACTTTCTGATGCTGATCCGCCCCCAAATATATGATTACGGAGAACCGGCGTGGATGAGGAATGAACTCGAATCGGCACCCTTTGTACACAACAGCACTCACTCACATTGTACTTATCCAGATCCCAGTTAATGAGTGTCGATCACGGCAATCGTCATCTCCAAGTGTTCTGCATGCACACCCCAAGCTCGACTGCTTCTCGTAGTAACTGAACGGTACAAGCTGCCCAGGAGTAACAATCGAACCAATCCGACCTGAATAAACGGAAGTGAGTTCTCCGGAGGGTGTCCCTTACCGATGCGTGCCCGTTATCCATCCATTCTCTTTGCTAAAGCTGCTTATCTAGAGAGCAGGTTCGCGCGGAAGCATCCTAATCTCTTAATGGGGTGCACAGTGCCGCTTATTAGGGCAGCATAAAGTGCAAGGCAGTTAACACCTAACGCAAGTCCACCGTAGTGCATGCTCCTCAGGATAATTTATGGTCGCAAAATAACCGGACTGTCACGTCTTCAGAATGGGGAAGAATAAGACAATAGTCGCAGAATAATTCATGCGGACAACATGCAGGCTGTGCTGCGACTTGAACCCAAGCTCTAGGGGCAGTTACGCAGCAGCAGTGCTAGACGACAGCGATGTGCTTTTTCTATTTTAAGTTATACACGAAAAGGCCAGCGCACCCGGTGACCGTGCCTACTCTCACCCCCCGTTAACTGCACACCTCACGTACCCTCCCGTAACCGCCTGTCACTTCGGCATCAAGTACCGCAGCAGGTGCTTAACAAACGTGGCCGGCTGCCGGTCATCCGGGATCGAAGCGCAATTTACGCCGCAGTGAGAGAACGCGACGTAAAGTTAAAGCCACGGCGCATTAAGTTCACAAGCGGGGGACATTAGTAAGTGTCTATCACCCGAAGGCTTCCACACACGACCTTTCGGTTTTAAACAGTAACAGAAAGTCTACAAAAGCCCCCGAGTGGGTAAGCCCGCATACCCCGGTGGCTGTTAGCTGCTCTGCCTGCCTGCCAAAGCCTTCCTTCCCCTAAACTCTGAATGCAGTGCACCGCAACGGCTTCGACACGACCCCTGCCGGACGCTGGGAGCCCAAGGTGCTGTCCAACCTGCCCTTCTTCCGCTCCTCTCGTGTCACACCACGCCAAAGACAATCGACTGCCTTGTTTTCTCTTGTAATTATTACCTTCCAATGCTTCAAATATAGCTTGCGCCATCTTGTACTTGTGTGCATGCAACTAGCATGCTGGGAAATTGAGAAACAGGAAAAAGGCGCGCGGCGGCGAACGTCTACTGCCCGCCCGGGAGACGCTGAGCAGAGCAGACGGCGCGCGCGCGGGAATGCAAGCAGTCAGTCAGTCAGTCAGTCAGTCAGACGAGCTGGCAGGCGGCTCTGTGTGAGTGCGGCTGGTGAGGGCACAGAGGGACGAGGAGAAGAAACGACGGGCCGGTACTTGCTGCTATCATTTCATGCTTTTATTTTTATTTGTTATCCCATCCACGGCCGGGCCACTTGAGAATGATCATCACGTAACCTTTAAAGATGTAGTTCACTGATCTCCAGGTTACAGGACAGATTTCTTGGAGTGCCAATAACTGATATGAAATGGGCACAACACATTTCTGCTATCGTCAAGAAGGCTTACCAGCACCTTTACCTCCTCAGGTTTAATTTTCTCTGAGTCTGTAACCCCTACAGGTGCACGGGAGGATGAAATTACTGTGAATTATTTGTTATTAATCAAGTGTTCAACACAAATATTTGCGAAATTTCTTTACAGACAATTGAGCTGAAGTGACGTTAACATTTACTCTTTTACGTGATGTCATGTGTGAGATCCGTACACATACAGGCATGCGAGGTGGCAGAGGTGACCGTGATACTAAATCAGAGGCGAATGCCAATGTCCACTTGTAACACAATAACAAATATTTATATCTTAGTAGAATCTAGTATTTATTTATTGACAGCAAGTCACAACATACATAGATTAGCATGAGGCCCCTATGCTCGTGGGGCCCCGGGGCAACTGCCCAGTATGCCCATGCGAAAAGACAGCCCTGATCCTGGGGTGGCACCTGCTCGGCTCAAGATCATAAAGCCCTGAAGAGGGTGGTGAAGGTGGCACAAAATATTACCAGTCCCCAACTGCCTTCTGTTCAGGACATTCACAGCACTCGCTGACTTAGAAAGACAAACTGTACAATTAAAGACTTCAGCCATCCTGGGCAGTCGCTTATATTAATCTTTATTTCTGGTAAATGGTACTGCGCTGGAAACGCATGTTGTCTCTGTGTAATTGAGTGATTGTGACTGCACGCATGTCTGGCACTCACACCAGCAGATTTAGGGGTAGTTACTAACCACACGTTGTAATTTTATTTTGACAGATTATATATTATAACAGATCTATATATAAAAAATGCTAAGGTATGTCCGTCTGCCATGTGATTACCCGCAAACTGCAAGGACTAGAGCCTTGATCTTGGTCTTAGTCAAGTGCTTATGATGTAATATGTTCTTGAAATTCGTAAACATTTAGGTAGTGGCAACCTGCTGGCCATAAAGGATGGCAAAGTGAACTTAAGTTGTGTGTTTACCACAAAGTGACAGAAAAGCCAAGTGATAACCACTATAGTGTGTACCCAGCTGGGACGCCCTGACTATGTAAGGACCAACAGCAGCGGGGCCACAGGTCATGAGCATGGAGGCTCAATCCTGTTGGGACCCATAGCCACCACCAGGGAGCGCATGGATGTTTTCAGGGTCCTATTTGGCAGCACTTTAGCCACCACCAGAAGTGCTACCGGAAGAAGCTCTTTGGGCACTTGGAGTCCTTCCGGGTCCCCTATAAAAAAAGAGACCAGACGCCAGAAGTCATCGGCCAGAGTTGGGAGGAAGAGGACAAAGCCTGTAGGGAGGACTGAAGGCAACGGCGGAAAGACTGTGCTTGCCGTATGTACCGTGGAAGGCAACTGTGTAAATATATCATGTGCTGTGTGGACTAGAATTAGTGTCCTGCCTGTCTGTGTCGGGGTTAGGGTGGCTGAACACGCCCGGGCATCATAAGTGACATAAAGAAAAAGAAGAGCAGCGACATCTGCTGAGTATCAAGCAAATCACAGGAGGCGATTAAGTGAAGAAGAAGAATAAGAAAGAAAAAGCAGACAAGACGCTGAAGCACAAACACATACCAGAATGGGTAAACGGGAAGAAAACCATACGAAATCGTTGATTTTACATCCTTACGTCAATGTTTCTTTGAAGACCACTTTACCAAATTCAACAACATTTATTTCTAGAGCACATTTTCATACAAATAATGTAGCTCAAAGTGCTTTACATGATGAAGAAAGAGAAAAAAAGACAAAATAAGAATTAGAATAAGAGAACACTAACATAGAATAAGAGTAAGGTCCGATGGCCAGGGAGGACAGAAAAAACAAAACAAACTCCAGATGGCTGGAGAAAAAAATAAAATCTGCGGGGGTTCCAGGCCACGAGACCACTCAGCCCCATCTAGGTATTCTACCTAACATAAATGATCAGTCCTCATTGCATTCAGGGTTCTCATGGAAGGACTTGATGATGACGGTCACGTGGACTTCTGGTCTTTAATCCATCAATGGAAGGACATCACAGTGCTTTGATCAGGTGGTGGTGACGCAGGTCGCCATCACAGAAAACCAGAAAAAGAACAAATGTGAGAGTAGGGGTTAGTACGAATTTTGGAGCCACCATGAATAATAATAATTAATTGAATATAAACAGCGTCCGGATTAAACTAAAATGAAGCTATGAGAAAGCCAAGTTAAAGTAATGTGTTTTCAGCAGTTTTTTAAAGTGCTCCACTGTATTAGCTTGGCGAATTTCTATCGGTCAGCTATTCCAGATTTTTGGTGCCTAACAGCAGAAGGCCGCCCGCCTCATCACTTCTTTTAAGTTTAGCTCTTGGAATTCCAAGCAGACCCTCATTTGAAGATCTGAGGTTACAATTTGGAGTGTAAGGTGTCAGACATTCCGAACTATAAGATGGAGCGAGATGATTTAAGGCTTTATAAACCATAAGCAGGATTTTAAAGTCAATTCTGAATGACACAGGTAACCAGTGTAGTGACATCAAAACTGGGGTGATGTGCTCGGATTTTCTTTTCCGAGTTAAGATTCTAGTGGCTCCATTCTGCACTCGTTGCAATTGATTGATGTCTTTTTTTGGGTCGTCCTGAGAGGAGTGCATTACAGTAATCTAGCCAACTGAAAACAAAAGCGTGAACTAATGTTTCAGCATCTTGCAGTGTTATAAGAGGTCTAACTTTTGTTATATTTCTTAAGTGAAAAAATGCTGTCCTAGTGATCTGATTGATATGTGATTTAAAATTCAGGTCAGAGTCAATAGTTACCCCTAAACAAATTCAGAGTTGTGTGGGGTCAGAGCCCATCTCGGCTGTGTTGGGTGCAAGGCAGGAAAAGTTCATTGCAGGCCTTCTTATAAACACATCTGGTTTACAGCCAATTTAACTACCTGAATATCTTTAGGAGATGTGCCAGGAAAACACGCTGACTCCACTGAGACAGTAGCCAGGTGTGGGATTTGAACCCGGAACACTGGATCTGTGCAGGGGTGTTAAGAGCCAATGCCAGATTTTTACCTCTTTGTGGTTTAGTGGCAGGTGAAGCTGGTCCCTCTGTGGAGTTTCTGAACCAATCAAATAAAAGGGAGGGCTCCCTGTGGGTGGTTGTGCCAGTCAAATAGAGTGGGGGTCCTCCGTAACAACATTTATTTATAACGCAAATTTTCATACAAAAACCGTAGCTCAAGGTGCAAGGTTAATGAAAATAAAGAACAATATATTGGGGCCTTTTTACTAGCGATGGGCATTTTGATTCACTTTACTGATTTGATTCTTTCGGTCTACCCATTTAAATGAATTGATTATTTTGATTAGTTTGATTTATTTAGAGTTTAGTGTATATTGGTAGTGGTGGGGGGAGTCCTTCTGATCCCATCACAATATAATATCAAAATTAATTTAATAATTTGTACATTACTTTCAAATATGTGTATATGTATATAAAATATACAGTCAAATTAATATTACCTGTTAATTTACATTAAATTCTTATATATAAATATATAAAATTCATTATGTATTTAACATGAAAAATCATATACAAAGCATGGAAAACACATTTAAGATGCATAATAAAAATAAGATTTCGTTACAGAATAGAATTGTGCAGCTCGGTAATGAGTCGCTGACGAATCAAACCAATGGAAGCTCACAAGCCGGCGATGTTTGCGCATGCGCTTTAAACGTCAACCCGCGGCTGCGAAACGAAGAGGTCGACGTCACATGCATGCGTTTTAATACTCCCGCTGAGCTCTACTGAACCGATTCGTTCATGCTCACGAATCAATGCACGTGAATCACGGAAAACAGTCATTTTAAAAGAAAGAATCGTTCGCTAATCGCCCATACTACTTTTTACGACCCCGTCACCTCCCCCCCTTTCTTGTTGGTGCTGGACCTGTGAAGCAGCAACGCACCACCATGCCTCATGACTCAGTATGAAACATCCCATATGTAATTAGCAAATTATAGATCACTATTTTATGATTTTGTTGTAGAGACTCCAGATCCAATAAAATAAGTGTATAAACCTGCTTAAAGGCGTCAAACGCGCTAAGAACCGCTTCGCTATTGCAGTGTTTCCAACCGAGGTGCTATTGGAGCCGTGCGCTTCCGGATTGCTGTTTCCGTAGGGTGCCTGTCATCTTTTTGCGGTGCTGGTTGTACAATGGCAGGTTCTAGTATAGCAGAGACGTTACTCTACACAGTAAATCATCTTCTACGGGAAGAGAAATACAAGACGCTGCTGGCTGTCATCAAAGGTTTCAGGAATGGGGCCGTGTGGGTGTCAAACTTCATGTCTGTAGCCGGGCGATGCATTTGGGGGATTTACATGATTAATTTCTAACAAAAGAGTAACGATATTAACCCACCTCTTTTAAGTCAGTGGGTTAACTCATGTTATATACGATTTGAAATTGGAAAAAAAAAATCAAACTCTCACTTAGAGGTTCTGTGCAAAACCTTTTAAAAACCTGACAGGATCTGATCAGTAACATTTTAGAATAAGCTTTTATATTGGGGAGAAAGACTCCTTTCTCTCTTTACTACTCTCAAAATTAGTTTTGGCCGTTTGCCTTCCTCTCTTTCTCATGGGTGGGGGTTGATTTGAATTTAGTTTTATTAAGTTTGACTTGATTGTATGGAATGTTTAAATATAAAATGTTATATTTAAAGAGAGAAAGTAGGGTTGATTGTCTTCTGTAGTCAACCTCTTTAATTACGCGGCTGTAAAGAGCCTTGTGGATCAATTAACGTTTTGAAGAAGTGGAATTAACTGTCGATGACATCGAAGGCTCATTGGCGGTCAGTCCCTCCATTCCCTGCTCTGGTTATCTATGAAACCATAAAATGTTCAGATAGAAATGAGGAGGGTCTTAATCTTGCACAGTTCGCTTTACCGAGGTAAATATTAGCTTGACATTCGGACTTTGACGCTTCATGTCTCCGAAATTAAAATAGGGTCTTATTCAAAAAGCGGACACTAAGACGAGGCGCCTTTTAAATTTAAGGTCAGGCACCCGATCTAATTTTTAACATTGGGGACCATGAAATAAATCGGCCCACACCCTACGAACCTTAAGATAAGGGCAGGGAAAACAAGTGGCGTCCGCTTTTTGAGCAAGACCCGAAAATAACGACGTCATTAAAACCAACTACTGTATGGAAAATAAAAATCTGATTTGTTTATAAGCGTTTCTTTTTTTCCGCAGAAGTGTCCCAATTTTTGTAAAAAAATCAGAACTAGCTAAAGTCCGTAATTGGTCCGAAATGGGTGCATAATACACCTAAAATCGGCACTAATGTATAGAATACTGTTTGAGAATTTTGTCTCAACCTTTACATTTTTTGTGAACATTACTGGTTATTTTAAAATATATTTTTTTAAAATAACGCATATTTACCCCAGTGTAAAGTCAACAAACTGGAACAAGTGACCTTACCTGCCATCACAAAGCACGGTGTGAAAACTGGGCAGTTGTAATTGGGAGTCATTTCAATTCTCTCCTGCAGTCTGTACAGTAAATGAGTTGCCATCCAGGGCCGATTCCTACTTTGTGGCTCAGCAGTTAAGATCGCCATCATGTCTCCATGAAGATGGTTAGAAATTCAAGCACCCTTTTAATGAATGCTGTCCATATTTAACGTGACTTTCTTTTCTTGTTTCAGGTATGGGGTGAAAATTCGTGCTCCTCATGCTTTTGTCATGACCTTTCTTTTTAAAAATGGAAGGTAATATTTGTTTACTTCAGTTGTGAACCTTACACTGCTGCATTACATTTGTGTATGATTTTTTTTACCACAGAGATTTTAATGTGTGCTTATCTAATGTTTAATACTTTCAGCTGCACACTTTGGCCAGGGGGACATGGGGGGGTTTGACATGTTTCATATTGATTGTAGGGTTTATAGGGTACGTAAGGTTTTCATACATCTACCCTTTATATATAAAATCCTAAGCCTAAAAGTGCAACGGTTTTATGTGACTTTTTTGTCACGCTTTAAATCCGGATTATTTTAAAACCTACATATATATGTTTGGTATCATTCTTTTCAGAATTTATCGAACTTTAATGTGATGTTGTTAGATTTTCAGATTCACCAAGAACTTGTGTCTTGCAAGACAAGAGTTTGTACCAAGGGATTTAACCATGTCTGGGGCCGGAAATAAAAGACAAAGAGTAGGACAGCTGCTGTACAGGCCTTTAAATGTTAATTTCCCCTTGGGATTAATCAAGTATCTATCTATCTATCTATCTATCTATCTATCTATCTATCTATCTATCTATCTAGATCAGTGTTTCCCAAACTCGGTCCTGGGGAACCCCTGTGGCTGCAGATTTTTGTTACAACCAGTTTCTGTTTTTAATTGAACTCCTGGGCTAATTAAGTGAACTGATATTTCCCAAGTTCTGTGTTTAGGGAACAATGTAGAAAGTAGAAAACTAAGTTTGCTAAAAAAAAAAAAAAAAAAAAATGAAAATATACCAAGCAGTTATATAGGAATAATGTATTTTTTTTTCTTTTTAACAGTATTTTCATCTTGATTTTCATTCTACTTTTCTAGGTGTTCTAATTGTTTATATGATCCATTATTTACTAATCAGTGGGTCTGACTCTAAAGTAGTTGCAGCCTTTGATTATTTAGTGTTGTTTGCCAGGGTGTCTGATCTGCTCATTTTTAATTGTCATTATTAAGATACAATGAAGAGGGAAAAACTGCACATAGAAAGGGCAAAGTATAATGAAATCAACAAAAGAGAGTTAAGCATTTAAATCTATAGCAAAAGCAGAAATATTTCTAAATGTCTTATAAATGTAAAAACCATGCTGCTGTGCTTTTCTGAATGTCGAATAAAAGAAAAAAAAATAGCTAATTAAATGAGATGAATGCTATCAGGTGTTGTCAATGATTAGGAATCTGGTTGGAACAAAAACCTTCAGCCACAGGGGTTCACCAGGACCGAATTTGTGAAACACTGATCTAAATGTTAGAAGCGTCACACAAGATTTAGATCACGTGGCATGGCAGCAGCTGATCGAGCAAAGGGGGGGGGGGGGGGGGGGGACGGTATTTGTTTCCCATTGTATCACCGTTTAAGAGGGGGTCTCGGAGGAGCGGCTGCGTCTCATTGGGGTGCGTTCAGCCCCCCTCTTCACAACGCAAGTGGCAGACAGAAATACGAAGTAGTAATAGTAAAATAAAAATATTGCAAGTACAGAGCAGAATTGAACAGTACATGATATCATATCATAGGAGTCCTGGAGACCTCGGCCATCAAGCTGCCTCCCCCAGTTGGTCATTCCACAGCTGAGTCGGTCTTCTTCTTAGGTCACCTGAAGCAGAAGTGATGCCTCCTTCCAGGTGGTCTTGCTTTTATGGCCCAAGGTCTGGAAGGAGTTGTGTCGGTTGCCCTCACTGGGCGGTTTCTCTGCACTGTGGAGGAAGAAGAAGACAAGACAGTTAGTGGTAGCACATACCTGGGAAGAACTTGGACGGTGACCCTCTGACGGGCATGCGTGACACCATATAAAAGTAGAATCAAGTGTCAGTCTGATCTTATTTCTGTTGTAACGGGCATGGCGTTTGCTATCAGTGGTTAACTCCACTTCCGGGGCATCTTTGTGTGTCATCAGCATTCCATCTGATTTTTCAAATTCCACTTCACCCCAATGCAGGAAAGTAATACGCCCTAATATGAAAATAACAGGCATTGACATGCTGAGGACGCACCTGTGACACGTATATGTCCATAGTCGTGCTTGTAAGTTTTTGAACCACTCAAGGTGCTTCTCATTATTAGATATTACAGTTACATGAAAAGGCAAGTACACCCCGTGAAATTTTTTTTTTCTTTTTTAATACATGTCAAGCTTTGATATTCATTTAAATAGGATCTATAGATAGGAGTGATGTCATATAACAAACATCATACCACTTTTACACTTTGGGACGCTGTGCAAAATGTATATAAAAACAGAATGCAATGATTTGGAAATTATTTAATAATAATACATTTTATTTATACAAGGAGCCTTTCTAAGCACTCAAGGACACCAAAAAACCAATAAATAAAAAAAGCACATTATAAACAAAACTTAAAACATCAGAAAATATAAAAATTAAAACCAAACAAAGCCACTGTAATCATAAAGAAAAAGCCATTTTAAAACAGATGGGTTTTAAGTTTACATTTGAAAGTTGAAAATAATTTCGTATTTCTAAGCTCAGTAGGTAGTAAGTTCCAGAGCTTGAATGCTCTGCTCCACTTCTTTTTCTTCTTTTGGCTGCTTCCGTTAGGGTTGCCATGGCAGATCATCTTTTTCCATATCTTCCTCTCCTCTCCATCTTGTTCTGTTACACCCATCATCTGCATGTCCTCTCTCAGCACATCCATAAACCTCTTAGGCTTTCCTCTGTTCCTCTTGCCCGGCAGCTCTATCCTTAGCATCCTTCTCCCAATATACTCCGCATCTCTCCTCTGCACATGTCCAAACCAACGCAATCTTGCCTCTCTGACTTTGTCTCCCAACTTGAGCTGACCCTCTAATGTCTTCATTCCTAATCCTGTCCATCCTCATCACACCAAGTGCAGATCTTAGCATCTTTAGCTCTGCCACCTTCAGCTCTGTCTCCTGTGCCACCGTCTCCAGCCCATATAACACAGCTGGTCTCACTACCATCCTGTAGACCTTCCCTTTCACTCTTGCCGATATCTGTCTGTCACAAATCACTCCTGACACTCTTCTCCACCCATTCCACCCTGCCTGCACTCTCTTCTTCACCTCTCTTCCACAGTCTCCATTACTCTGTAGAATGCTCTGCTCCACAATAATGCCAATATCACCAGTCATAGCTAAGATCAACAGTCTAGTTACCGGCGAGCAGTCCCACCAGCGTTCGTTTAAACCCATATTAAATTGAAAGTGGAACAAAGAGAACATAACCAATGTTTAAAGTGAGAAATTTTATTGTTTTATGAAAAAAAAAAAAAAAAAAAATATGGTCATTTTGAATTTGATGCCGGCAACTTGTTTTAAAAAAAGTGGCAACAAAAGACCAGAAAAGTTGTGTAATGCTAAAAAAAAATATAAAACCACCTGGAAGAACATCTCGCAGTTAATGAGGTTAATTAGCAACAGGTCAGTCACATGATTGGGTATAAAAGGGGCATCCCAGAACACCAGCAAGGTGGAGTCTCTAAGAAGTAAAGATGGAGAGAGCGTTCGCCACTCTGTGAAAGACTGCCCTCGATGGCTTGTCATTCTGGCCCCCTAATTATCTCCTCTCTCTAATTCTCTCTCTCTCACCCCTTCACCACCTAGTAGCTCATGTGTGGTTGAAGATGGTGGCTCAGTCTGAGGAACACAGTCCCATATGACGGAGCAACCCGAACCAGAGCTGCAGAGAGGCTAAAAAGGCAGACATTGCTTCTGATTTCTATTGCGCCACCACAGGCTCATTTTTGTTGTTTGTTTTAGACACTGGCAGTAAACGGGCATGACCCTGCTGGCACCCAAACTTTTCTTTGGTTCTGCTCTCCTTTATTTACATGCAACTCACAGCAGTTAACAGAAAGGTATTCCTTTCAGGCTAAACTATGATTAATTGTACCAAAAATAAAAAAAACTCCACAGTCCAAGTGTCTTCATTTCAGAGATATTAGTGAAATTCAAAGCAAACAGTTCACACAAAATTAGGAAAAATGTCGACAATAAATGTAAAAAAAAAATTAAAAAGTGTAAAAAGGGAAACAAATTTCCCCCTGGGGACAAATAAAGTTCTGTCTGTCTAAATGTCTATCTGTGGTATTCTGCTTGAGGGTTAAGTATCTCGTGTACATTTCCTTAAGGTTTCTGTCTGTTATCACATACTTTAGGACTTCCAGTACATGTGACCTACGCACATAACATACATAAAGGTTAGAAAACTTGATGCCCTTAATGCCTTTCAGTCTAACATTTCGTGTTTCTTTCTAGCTGTCTAACTTCAACCTAAGGGCTACACCATAGACATTAAGAACATTACATTAACTTTTAAGTTATTAGATAGATAGATAGAAAGGCACTCTATGATAGATAGATAGATAGGGGAAATTCACATACTCCAGCAGTAGCATACTGATAAAAAAAACAACATTAAAGAGTAATAAAAATGCAGGTATAACAGACAATAACTTTGAATAATGTTAATGTTTACCCCCCCCGGTGGAATTGAAGAGTCGCATAGTGTGGGGAAGGAACGATCTCCTCAGTCTGTTAGTGGAGCAGGACGGTGACAACAGTCTGTCGCTTAAGCTGCTCCTCTGTCTGGAGATGATCCTGTTCAGTGGATAAGGGGTGGAAGCGAGTATTCCATTATCTACGTTAAAGCTAAATTATATTTAAGTTCAAACGAAGAAGAAGCTAAAGAAAATGTACCATTAACTTAAAGGATTTGGCTCTTACCGTGCATTCATTATTGGCACGGTTTTATGGTCATAATTTAAAACATCTCAACCAAATGATCGATTGCTTTTCACAATGGCATACAATTTTCATGTCCGGTTAAAAGGCAGTACAAAAGCAATTTGCAGTTTTAATTCATGTCCACAGATCACATGTCATAACTAAAAGCAAAGCAGATGTAATGCATTTTGTTTAGCGGCCACCCCCAGTGTACTGCATGTCGATTCAAGACCACCTGATTTACGTCAGGAGTGAACGTAAATCAAATGGCCAGTCTGTGTCAAACGGTAGATCGAGGAGCATCAGCAGTCTGGGTATTCGACATTCCACATCTAATCATTTTTATCTGTTGCCGCTGAGCGTAATTTTTGTTAATGTGCAGTACAAGGTTATTACAGTTAACAAAAACTAAAATCAAAACTGAAACAACTGTTAAAAAAACATTTGCGTAAACTGAAATAAAATAATTAATAAAACCCAATTGAAAAACTAAAACTAAATGAAACTATTACAATACAATACAATTTATTTTTGTATAGCCCAAAATCACACAAGAAGTGCTGCAATGGGCTTTAACAGGCCCTGCCTCTTGACAGCCCCCCCAACCTTGACTCTCTAAGAAGATAAGGAAAACCCTAGTACAAAAAAAAATGGAAGAAACCTTCGGAAAGGCAGTTCAAAGAGAGACCCCTTTCCAGGTAGGTTGGGCAAGAAGGGGGTCAATACAATACAGTACAATACACAGAACAGAACAAATCCTCAATACAGTATAAAAATAAAAATTTTACAAGTACGGAGCAGAATTTAACAGTAGATGATATCACATAATATGATTTGGATTTGTTTAGAGTCCTGGAGACCTCATCCTTCAAGCTGCCTCCCCCATTTGGCCATTCCACAGCTGAAACATTGCTGGGCCAGCCAATCCGATGAAAGGACCCCTCTACCCCACGATTCCTGTGATCCTCTATCAGGGATGACTTTACCTTAGGCAGGCAAAACAACTTGGCAGGTGGGGCTGTGGCACCAAGTGCCACATTTGAGTACCGAGAAGAGACACAGAATAGGTGAGGGTTAGTAACAAATTCTAACTATCATGTTACTTATGTTTTAGTGCTAATGACACAAACAACAGAGATGCAGTCTGCACAGTTAATCAGCAGCTCTAGTCAGGGAGTGCTAAACTGAAGTAGTGAGTCTTCAGCCGGGATTTACCAGCTGAGACCGAAGGGGCATCTCTTATAGTAGCAGGCAGACCAGTCCACAGTTTAGGGGCCCTGTAACTAAAAGCTCAACCTCCCCCTGTTATTTTATTAATCTTTGCAATTATAAGCAGACCGGCATCTTGAGATCTTAATGTGCGCTCTGGTTTCTAAGTCATGATAAGTTCAGACAAGTAAGCCAGACCTTGGCCATTTAATTCTTTATATGTTAAAAGGAGGATTTTGAAATCTGCCCTAAACTTAACCGGGAGCCAGTGTAAGGATTTAAGAACTGGAGTTATGTGTTTGTACTTTCTTGTTCTTGTAATAATTCTTATTAACTATTAAAGTAGCTGGAAAGATTAACTGAAATAAAATAATTCACTAAAAATATTTTTAGTTTTCATTTTTGAATGAATATTCTTGCCGTTAGTCTTTAGCCCTTGTAACTTGTAACTCTAAAACAGAAAGTCATCCACCACGAGCCACCCGCATGTATTCATCCAGTGAACGGCAGCTGGTGAAGGTGGTTGGTTGTTCACACAGCATTTGCGGTGACAGGGCGAGCTGAACACGGGCGCGTAAAGCGTGTGAAATAGAAAGCGATATGTAGTGTGATGTAGACATTTTGAGAAAAAACCCTCAAACCTTAAATTTCATTACAAATTGGCCCATTCTGGGCAATTAACGGAAAAGATAAAAAGTGCCAGCAGTCAGCGCAGATTTGTTCAGCACAAATGACATAGAAAATATTTTAAAAATGATAAAATTGTGTAAAATTGTTCATATTCGGTATCTGGTTTTGATTATGCTTGGTTTTATCAGACAAAAACAAAACCAGGTAGTAAACCATGTAGTGTAGTATGCGACCACTAACATTAAACTCGTCCAAAACCGTTACGTCTACAGTTCTATCTGACTGACACAAAACTGAACTCTGTAGTAGCTCTTTAATTAACCATACCATAATTACTAAAACTAAAACTGAAACTGATAGATATAAAAATGAAATAGAAATGTCTTTGTGAAATAAAAACTAAAAATATGTGACGAAGGAAAACTAAAACTAAACTGAATTTCCAAGTAAGGTCAGAAAAAATATAGAAATAAAAACTAATATAAAAAGGCAAAACTATAATAACCTTGGTACAGTGATTTACCAGAACTCAGTGAGACGTATGAAAATTTTAAATTGTCTCAATGATGTTATACATGCCTTATATCATCTTGCTCCTTTCTTCTTTGGATAGTCCTGACCGATATGTTAGTACTGTCATCTCCATCTTTAGGTATTTCCCATTTTCAGTATTAAAATCCCCTTTTATGATGTTAAGGACAATTGGGAATATTTTGACTGGAAAAGAAGGTAGTTGCCTGACAAACTTACAGTATACTCAAAATCTGTAACTCTTGTGTTCTTTATTACTTTATTACTCTTAGCTTACAAGACAAAGTGCGAGCCATCGTCCAGGCGACCTACACACACTCCCGTAACCTGGCCTGCTTTGTTTTTATCTACAAGGGGCTTGTTGCCCTGCAGCGGTGGCTTCAGAAGCGAACACTCCAGTCCCATTCCTTCCTGGCAGCTTGTGTCGGTGGTTGGATTGTCTTTGGAGACAACAATCATATTAACAGTCAGGTGAGTGGATACCCAATTGCTTTTCTTTTGGTGTGCCTGCACTACAGATTTGAGGTTCCAGGGGTGGTGAGGCTCCCAAAATTCCAGGGTGCGGCAGCACTTTTCATAACTTTTCTAAGATCATCATGTTCTGGTATATTAAACTATTCAGTGTCAAAGTAGTAGCTTAACCAGACCATTTCTAGAAAATTAAGGAAAACAAGGAACCACCTTGATGTTTCTCCTGGCAAAGCCTAAGAAATGCTTTCTCACAGATTTAAGGGCCGGTATATACTTCATGCTCAGAATGCACACGCATCATGGCTGCCACGTGTTCTTTTGACACGTCCTCTGCACAGGTCCTCCGATATTAACGTGATGCATGCGCAAGTTGCAGTATCAGCAAAAAGTCGGGGGGGCGCAGTGGGATCAAGTCGGAACGTGACATCAGAGTCTCTGTTTACTCTCCACATGTGACAGAAAGCTGCCTTGCAGATCGTACAGGATCGATGTGCATGCTTCGATGTTTGATGAATGGTTCGATGTGGTGAAGCAACATGCAGATGTACAAATGCATTTGTGGTGTTTTTATATTCAAGCATCGCATATTCCCCAATGTAATGACATGATACATTTTAAAGGTCTCACATACCATCTTTTGTGCCATCTTTTTTATTTGTTTTATTTTTTTGCACCTTCACAACAGTATCAGAATGTACGGCGCCGTATTTGAGCCACAGAGAAAAAAAAATTAAGGACACAGTGAAAAGGTCCATTTTGTGATTAAAGTGGAGATTTCGGCTTAAATCTTGAAATGTCCACTTTAATCTCGTAGTTTATTTTAACACTGAAGTAGACCATCGTAAATGTCATCTTAAAACCCAGCTGTTAATCACAAGCTGCTTCTGGGGCTTCCTACTGAGGTGACAGCAGCGGCAAGCAGCAATCACCACACAACATATTACATTTATGATATTCCAGCTCTCGGCACATTTAGAATCCTCAGATTTATACTTGATATCACTTTTATGATGAAATGCATTAAACTATGTATATTACATTTTACAGATAAATCGTTAACTTAATTTAAATAATGAATACTATTAATAATTACACATGTGGGGGTGACACGGTGGAGGAGCGGTAGCGCTGCTCTCTACGCAGGGAGTCACGTCCGTGGTGTTCCCTGCCTGGAGTTTGCATGTTTCCCTGGTGGATTTCCACAGAGTGCTTCGGTTATGCAGGTTTGGGGATTTAGTGATGCTAAAATGATGCCAGTGTATGTGTGTGCTTGTGTTCACGTTGTAATGAGCTGATGCCCCGTCTAGGGATTCTTTCTGCCTCATGCCCAATGCTAGCTAGAATGGGCGCATCCCTGGATTGATGGATGTAATCATTAAACATCCATTCTTTACAGAGATATTGCGGCAAGTGTCCTTGGAATTTAATGGGTGTTTCAGGAAATTCACAACGCAGAGAAGCCGAACCTGTTCTCACCATCAGAATATCTTGCACTGCCACCTGCTGGAATCTTCCAGATTTACGCAAAGTACGCGCACAAGTATAAACAGTACTAGCAGAAGCATCCATAGGCGCGTGGGTCCCATGAAATAAAAAGAATAAAAGAAGACAATGATTAAAAAAAAGTGAGCATTGTAGCATAGTAGTAATAAGCACACATTTAAACAAAAATGTGAAAGTATAATATTTCATAAGCAAGCCATTTATAGGAGTGCAAAGCTTATTACATACACAGAGTACCGCAATGCACTGTATATCATTAATCTTCGCTGCTGCCAACATAAAGGAACATGAAATGCACTAGTAGAAATGTCCATTGAGGCAGAATACAAACAGGATCAAGTTACGCAATTAAAAATCTTGGTAACTTCTTACAAGCAGGAGGACAACATTCAGGCCGTCAGACTCCTTTACAGTGCCCTCCAGACAGTTTGGTACAAAGACACATTTCTCCTCGATTTCCTCCTCTGCTCTACAGTTTAAAATTACAAATGAAACCATTCAGTTGTGATTAAAATGCACACTGCAGACATTTTGGTCACACGATTATGGTGCCCTGAAATGGGGGGACACGACCATGTAGAAAAAGCGTTGTCATTTCTACAAGTCTGCAATGTGCGCTTTAATCACATCTGAAGTTTTGGACTTGCAATTTTTAAACTGTGGAGCAGAGGTGGAGTAAATCAAGGAAAAATGTGTCTTTGTCCCAGACATTATGGATGGCACTGTATTAAACTAATGGCTAAGGTGCGGTAATATTAATTTTAAAATTTCTCAGAGACTCCATTTCAACAACAAAAAGTGGTTAGTCAAGTCCAGTCAGGGCTAAAGAGTAGCTGGTAAGAGGTGGTTGTTGAAAAAGGAATTGGTGCTTTTACTGAACAGTCTGCATGGGTTCATTAGAGGGAGGTCATGTTTTACCAACATGCTGGACTTCTATGAGGAAGCAACAAAAGATCAGAGTGGAGCAGATGATATTACTGATCAGGACTTTCAGAAAGCATTCAATAAGGTGCCACATGAGAGCTTCGGCATCAAACTAAAAGAAGTGGGAGTTCAATCACTTGGACCTTAACATAAAAAACACTTGGGGGAGATGATCGTAGATGTCAGGACTCTAAATGGCTAGGCCGTTTGGACAGCAAAGTCACTTAAGTTTCTGGGCACTGTGCTGTCAACAAAACCTTAAGTAGGACGAAAACATGACCGGTATTAATTATCAAGAAACTCCGGAATGGAGTTTGCATGTTCTCCCCGTGTCTGCTCCGGTTTCCTCCCACTCTCCAAAGACATGCAGGTTAAGTGAACTGGCAAACACTAAATTGGTCCCTGTGTGTGTGGGTTTGGTGTGTGTGTGTGTGTGTGTGTGTTCACCCTGTGATGGACTGGCACTCTATCCAGGGTTTGTTCCTGTTTTGCATCCTGTGCTACTGGAGATGGGCTCCAGCAACCCCCTGTGACCCAGATTTGGATTTTGCAGGTTAGAAAATGGAAAGACTTTTGACAAATTATTCAATCAATTAGGATTTAAAAATAAACTGTTAGTACATAGCGGGTTGGACGATGACTGACTGACTGACTGACTGACTGACTGACTGTTAGTACACTTAGGCTGTCAGTGAAACACTAATTGGAGGAATATGTGTATGGATCTTTTGAACTCCAGAGAATGGTGATGACTTTCAAAGGGACTGTACATTTTTGCAAGGCACTGTATATATCTTTGGTCAACTGTATTCAATTTTGCTTTTCATTATCTATCTATCTATCTTGGGGCGGAGTGGTGGCTCTGAGGTAAGGAATCTGCACTGGTAATCGGAAGGTTACCGGTTCAAATCCCATAAACGCCCGAAGTGACTCTACTCTGATGAGACCCTGAGCACGGCCCTTAACCTGCAATTGCTCTGTCCTGGGTATGACATTAATGTGCATCCAGATGTAGGCCCTCCAACCTGCAGGGAAAAACCTGGGGGTTGGTGGCAGAATTGGCACTCCATCCACTATAAAAAAAAAAATCCTCACACTGGTTCCATTCCATCTGAACTGGTGTGGTGCTGAGGTGTCACTTGGGTCCTAATCTGGGATCCTGAGTTGATTTGTCATGTGGTGGGTGCGGCAATGCGCTGTATCAGCTAACCTCTCTCCCTATCTCTCATTGTGTATCTCATTTTCACTTTGTGACGGTGCGGTGTGTACCCTCTTCCCATTTGGGAGCATCTTGAACCCGACACCATCGATAGTCATGACCGAGACGAGCTATGCAATGAGGACAACCAAACGAAGCAAGGAGAAGGTGCAAAAGTTTTAAGTGCTTTTATTCAACAAAAATCAAAACGGTGTCCAAATAAATAGTGCAGTGTTCCTAAAACTGTTTCAATAGATAAATAATCCATAAAAGCAGTTGAAAAGTGGGGGATAAAATCAAAATAAATAAATCCTTTAAAAGCAGAGGTTAAAAACACAGTCACTGGCCCCGTCATGGTCTTTTCAGTGACTGATGATCCCAGCCCACCTCCTTCTTTGTCCCCCCAGGCTTACCCATGACTCAACAGCCACAATCTTCATCCCCCGACCCCCATCTTGGCTGCCTCCGTCGGTGTCTGCCAGACCGTCCGAGTTCGGATCTCCTCCTGTCATCCTTCCTGCACCCGCAATCGTACCTCAGATCCCTGGGGAGGTCATCAGCCACGCTCGCACCACTCCACACCTTTGATTAGTGGGGTGGACCAGCATGTAGAGCGCCACGATCTACTGTCCTTCGCAGGACCTCAGTTCGTGCTGCCTTTCCTCTCTAGATGGCCAGATCATCCTGCCCGAGACTGCTCTCCTGCCACACTTGAACCTCTGACCTTTTTCTCATTCTATCTTTCTCCCCCTCGTACTTCTCCTTTTTATATGGGGACGTGGCACAGGTGTGGCGATTTAGCAGCTCCCCTCATCAATTACGGACAATTCCTCACCTGTGCATTTCCGTGCAGAAACGCCCGCCACGCCCCCTCTTTAAAGCCACAAGTGCGGCCATTATTTATTTTAAAAAAGCAATCAGCCGCAGACCTCACTTTACCACACACTTACATGTTCTTCCTATTTGTTTTACGGATCCATTTCCTCTAAATTTGGGTTATCAGCTGAACTGAATTATCATGCAAATTAGATATCGCATTGTTACTTGTAGCTTGTTATGTTACTGTGTTCTGATTACACTGCTACTAGTTTGTTGCTATTATTAAGTTTTTCTTTTTAATCTTCTGCTTATTTCCTCATCTAGGCGGGGTTGTTTCCTGACTGGAGCCCAGTGCTATTGGGATTGTCAGTTTGCATGAGAATGTATTTATGTCAGCATGTAAATGTATTGTTTTGATCTCAGGACCCCCCCCCCCCCCAGTCCTTGGTGTAAACTGGCTGGCACTATAATGGAATTCGCTGCATTAGATAGCCAATTCAAAAACACGGATGCACAATAAACTCTGCTACACCGAAGACTGAGTTTACTTGTAAACACACCTAAAACATGCAGTGCAGTGTCGTAACTTAAACTATTGAATTTTACTGCTGAGTGTTTATAAAATGTATTTATTTCATTGGAGTGGATTAATTTGGCTATTTTGACACTGATAGACAGTGAAAATAGATCTTTGGTAAGTGGTCTAAATGGATTACAAATATAAAACGCAAAATAATTATATACAGTGCATCTGGAAAGTATTCACAGCGCATCACTTTTTCCACATTTTGTTATGTTACAGCCTTATTCCAAAATGGATTAAATTCATTTTTTTCCTCAGAATTCTGCACACAACAGCCCATAATGACAATGTGAAAAAAGTTTACTTTAGGTTTTTGCAAATTTATTAAAAATAAACAAACTGAGAAATCCCATGTACATAAGTATTCACAGCCTTTGCTCAATACTTTGTTGATGCACCTTTGGCAGCAATTACAGCCTCAAGTCTTGTTGAATATGATGCCACAAGCTTGGCACACCTATCCTTGGCCAGTTTCGCCCATTCCTCTTTGCAGCACCTCTCAAGCTCCATCAGGTTGGATGGGAAGCGTCAGTGCACAGCCATTTTAAGGTCTCTCCAGAGATGTTCAATCGGATTCAAGTCTGGGCCAAGGTTATTATAGTTTTGCCTTTTTATATTAGTTTTTATTTCTATATTTTTTCTGACCTTACTTGGAAATTCAGTTTAGTTTTAGTTTTCCTTCATTGCGTATTTTTAGTTTTAGTTTAGTTTTTATTTCACAAAGACATTTCTATTTTATTTTTATATATATTAGTTTCAGTTTTAGTTTTAGTAATTATGGCATGGAGCGTCTATGGAGTTAGTTTTGTGTCACAATCAGACAGAACTGTACACTTAACAGATTTGGATATGAGTTTAATGTTAGTGGAAGCATACTACACTGCCTGGTTTACTATCTGGTTTTGTTTTTGTCTGATAAAAACAAGCATAATCAAAACTAGACACTGAATATGAACAATTTTACACAATTTTATCATTTTAAAAATATTTTCTCATGAAAATCACAGGGGCTTAGGAAGAACAAGGCTCTTAGACTTGAATGAGTGTGCAGACCCCACCTGGCTGTATTAAGGGAAACAAAGAATAACAAGCATGTAGTGTCAAGGTTAGGGGCAGTGAGACTTGAATAGACCACCATAAAGGACAGTAAGCCCATAATGAGAAGAGCAAGAGCAGGTAATAGGAGTACGGACAGGCATAAAACAACAGAGATCTCAGAGAGTCTGAGATTAAGAACAATATATACATTATCTAAACCTGTTTATCCAGAGTAGAATTGCAGGAAATCTGGAGTCTACCTCAGCAGGTTTGGATGCAAGGCAGGAAAAATCCCTGGTATGCATATGTTTGATAAGGCTGATGTTAAGAACAAAAAGAATATGATATTTCAACTATCTATTTTGATAAAGAGAGAAAAACATTGAAAAAAGGGAGACAAATATTTTAAAATATAATTCTGCTAATGGATTACTTTCACAATATCAGGTATTTTGAGTTGTGAATATGAACTGAAAAAGATAAAAATTAATAAATATGGAATAAATACAAAAACCCATTAGTATGTTTAGTTTTTCATCACTTGTCAGACTGTCTACCTTTGTTTGTATCGCTTCGTTGTTAAACGATGTTTTTAAAGCAAAAGTGACTGGTCAGCAACAACATGCTGATCTTGTATGATGACCTAGTCAGTCTCTCAATCAGTGCCATTTTATTTTCAAAAACCGGGAGTGCTCTCCCCTCGATTTTCTTGTATACTCAGATATGGGGATGGACATTTGAGGAGTAAACCGCAAGACAATGATTATATTTTTATATTCTGTACATTAAGGAACCATCAACAAGAAATCAATTTAATAATATATTGAACAATTATTATAAAAGTTAATTTGAATAAATCGGACTCTGCAACTGTATAAATAAAAAAAAATTGAGTATGTGTTCAGGTAAAGTACCACTTCTGGGTGATGGATTTGGCCCAAAAGTTAATACAGAAGTATAATTGTGGCGTAACAACTACATGCTGAATTTCATCCATCTATCTAGTTGCGTTTTTGAGTTATCGTGTTTTTACACACACACACACGCACACACAGGCCCACACACACACACGCGCACACGCACACGCACACACACACACACACAGTTCCAAAGAGCAATATTGTTGGACACTGGTTAGTCTATAATGTCAAGATTCATCAAAATATCTTGGTCGAATTTTTTCATGATTACTATACTTTCTCTATACTTCATATATGAGAAAGTAAAAACGATTTCTCCAGTGCGAAGTGGCAGGTGAATTGCTGTCAACAAAAAGCAGACACCTGAGAAATAAACTGAAACGTTACTCACTCGTGATTTTTCTGTCCATATGGTAAATGTTTTGTTGACCAGCACATTCTGATTTCAGCCGTTTGAATTACATCTTGATATAGAACAAGCGCAAAGAAAGGTGGCATGCAAATCGGTTTCTATTTCGCACGCTTTACGCACCCGCACTCAGCTTGCTCTGTCACCGCAAATGCTGTGTGAACAGCCGCCCTCAGTCACCAGCCGCTGTTCACTGGATGAATATATGCGGGCGGCTCGTGGTGGATGACTTTCTGTTTAAGAGTTAAAACTTACAAGGGTTAAAGACTAACGGCAAGAATATTCATTCAAAAACGAAAACTAAAAATATTTTAGTAAATTATTATCTTATTTCAGTTAGTCTTTCCAGCTACTTTAATAGTTTCATTTAGTTTTAGTTTTTCATTATGGTTTTGTTAATTATTTTATTTCAGTTTACGAAAATGTTTTTTTAATAATAGTTTCAGTTTTGATTTTAGTTTTCGTTAACTATAATAACCTTGGTCTGGGCTCTGGCTAGGCCACTCAAGGACATTCACAGAGTTGTCCTGAAGCCACTCCTTTGATATCTTGGCTGTGTGCTTAGGGTCGTTGTCCTGCTGAAAGATGAACTGTCGCCCCAGTCTGAGGTCAAGAGTGCTCTGGAGCAGGTTTTCATCCAGGATGTCTCTGTACGTTGCTGCAGTCATCTTTCCCTTTATCCTGAAAAACATCCCCACAGCATGATGTTGCCAACACCATGCTTCACTGTAGGGATGGTGCCAGGTTTCCTCCAAACGTGACGCCTGGCATTCACACCAAAGAGTTCAATCTTTGTCTCATCAGACCAGAGAATTTTCTTTCTCATGGTCTGAGAGTCCTTCAGGTGCCTTTTGGCAAACTCCAGGCGGGCTGCCATGTGCCTTTTACTAAGGGGTGGCTTCCGTCTGGCCACTCTACCATACAGGCCTGATTGGTGGATTGCTGCAGAGATGGTTATCCTTCTGCAAGGTTCTCCTCTCTCCACAGAGGACCTCTGGAGCTCTGACAGAGTGACCAACGGGTTCTTGGTCGCCTCCCTGACTAAGGCCCTTCTCACCTGATCACTCAGTTTAGATGGCCGGCCAGCTCTAGGAAGAGTCCTGGTGGTTTCGAACTTCTTCCACTTACGGATGATGGAGGCCACTGTGCTCATTGGGACCTTCAAAGCAGCAGAAATTATTCTGTAACCTTCCCCAGATTTGTGCCTCAAGACAATCCTGTCTCGGAGGTCTACAGACAATTCCTTTGACTTCATGCTTGGTTTGTGCTCTGACATGAACTGTCAACTGGGGGACCTTTATATAGACAGGTGTGTGCCTTTCCAAATCAGGTCCAGTCAACTGAATTTACCACAGGTGGACTCCAATGAAGCTGCAGAAAAATCTCAAGGATGATCAGGGGAAACAGGATGCACCGGAGCTCAATTTTGAGCTTCATGGCAAAGGCTGTGAATACTTATGGACATGTGCTTTCTCAATTTTTTTATTTTTAATAAATTTGCAAAAACCTCAAACTTTTTTCACGTTGTCATTATGGAGTGTTGTGTGTAGAAATCTGAGGAAAAAATGAATTTAATACATTTTGGAATAAGGCTGTAACATAACAAAATGTGGAAAAAGTGATGCGCTGTGAATACTTTCTGGATGCACTGTACAGTCATATGAAAAAGTTTGGGACCCCCTCTCAACCTGCATAATAATTGACTCTCCTTTCAACAAAAAAAAGATAATAGTGGTATGTCTCATTTCCTATGAGTACTGCGGTGTTTTCCAAACAAAGATTTTTAGTGACGCAGTATTTAGTTGTATGAAATTAAATCAAATATGAAAAACTGGCTGTGCAAAAATGTGGGTCCTCTTGTCATTGTGCTGATTGGAATGCCTGTCACTGCTCAATGCTGATTACTTACAACACCCAATTGGTTGGATGAGCTCATTAAGCCTGGAACTTCATAGACAGGTGTGTCCATCATGAGATATAAAGGTATTTAAGGTGGTCAATTACAAGTTGTGCTTCCTTCCCTTTGACTCTCCTCTGAAGAGGGACAGCATGGGATCCTCAAAGCAACTCTCCAAAGATCTGAAAACAAAGATTGTTCAGTCTCCTGGCTTAGGGGAAGGCTACAAAAAGCCATCTCAGAGGTTTAAACTGTCAGTTTCAACTGTAAGGAATGGAATCAGGAAATGGAAGGCCACAGGCACAGTTGCTGTTAAACCCAGCAGGTCTGGCAGGCCAAGAAAAATCCAGGAGCGGCATATGAGCAGGATTGTGAGAATGGTGACAGACAACCCACAGATCACCTCCAAAGACCTGCAAGAACATCTTGCTGCAGATGGTGTATCTGTACATCGTTCTACAATTCAGCGCAATTTGCACAAAGAACATCTGTCGCTTGTTGTATGCAAATGCTCATTTAGACAAGCCAGATTAACTTTGGAACAAAGTGCTTTGGACTGATGAGACAAAAATTAGGTTATTTGGTCATAACAAAAAGCGCTTTGCATGGCGGAAGAACACCACATACCAAGAAAAACACCTGCTACCTACTGTCAAATTTGGTGGAGGTCCCATCATGCTGTGGGGCTGTGTGGCTAGTTCAGGGACTGGGGCCCTTGTTAAAGCCGAGGGTCGGATGAATTCAATCCAATATCAACAAATTCTTCAGGATAATGTTCAAGCATCAGTCACAAAGTTGAAGTTACGCAGGGGTTGGATATTCCAACAAGACAATGACCCAAAACACAGTTCGAAATCTACAAAGGCATTCATGCAGAGGGAGAAGTACAATGTTCTGGAATGGCCGTCACAGCCCGCTGACTTGAATATCGTTGAAAATCTATGGGTTGATTTGAAGCAGGCTGTCCATGCTCGGCAGCCATCAAATTGAACTGAACTGGAGAGATTTTGTATGGAGGAATGGTCAAAAATACCTCCATCCAGAATCCAGACACTCAAAGGCTATAGGAGGACAGCGTCTAGAGGCTGTTATATTGACAAAAGCAGACTCAACTAAGTATTGATGTTATATCTCTGTTGGGATGCCCACATTTATGCACCTGTCTAATTTTGTTATGATGCATATTGCATATTTTCTGTTAATCCAATAAACTTAATGTCACTGCTGAAATACTACTGTTTCCATAAGGCATGTCATATATTAAAAGGAGGTTCAGCCAATGAGAAACAAAAATCCAAAGAATTAAGAGGGGTTCCCACACTTTTTCATATGACTATACAGTGCCCTCCATAATGTTTGAAACAGTCACATTTGTTCCTTGATTCCACCCCCTGCTCCACAGTTTAAAATTACAAATCAAACAATTCAGACATCACGATTGAAGTGCACACTGCAGCCTTTCATTGAAGAGGATTTGCAGACATTTCAGTCACACAACACTTTTTCTACACAGTTCCCCCATTTCAGGGCACCATAAGGTTTGGGACACTTGGTGTCACAGGTGTTTGTGATTCCTCAGGGGGGATTCATTGCTTTATAAGATACCTTGGCCTAGTTCTACCCTTTGGAGTCTGCAGTGGCCATCGTTCAACATGAGGACAAGAGCTGTGCCAATGAAAGTCAAAGAAGACATGAGACTGAAAAAGAAGAATTAAACCATTAGAGACCTCAATAAAACCTTAGGATGACCGAAATCCACTGTCTGGAATATCATGAAGAAAGAACACACTGGCGAGCTCAATAATCACAAAGAGACTGGTAGGTCAAGGAAGACCCCCACTGCTGAGGACAGAAGAATTCTCACTATGGTAATGAAAAAGCCCCAAATGCCTGTCCGACAGATCAGAAACAGTCTTCAAATGGCCGATGTGTGTGTGTCAGAGACGATTATCAGCAGAAGACTTAATGAACAGAAACACAGAGGTCACACTGCAAGTTGCAGACCACAAATTGTGAAAAAGGACTTCAAAGAGCCTGCAGAATTCTGGGTAAAGGTCTTGTGGACAGATGAGACAAAGATGAACCTCATCAGAGTGATGGCAAGAGCAAAGTGTGGAGACAACAAGGAGCTCCCCAAGATCCAAAGAAGACCACCTCCTCTGTTCAACATGGCTTGGGCATGTCTGGCTGCCACAGGTCCTGACACACTTCTCTTCACTGATGGTGGAACTGCTAATGGCACAGTGAATTTTGAGGTGTGTAGGAGCTGTGGTATTGTATGAAGAAGTCGGGAGTGGCAGAGAAGTACATAAGAGTTGTACAGGATATGTACGAGTGAAGTCTGACAGTGGTGAGGTCTGTGGTAGGAGTGACGGATGTGGGACTACATCAGGGATCGGCTCTGAGACTTTTCTTATTTGCAATGGTGATGGACAGGTTGACAGACGAGATTAGAGAGGAGTCCCCGTGGACCATGATGTTTGCTGATGACATTGTGATCTGTAGTGAGAGTAGGGAGCAGGTTGATGAGACCCTGGAGACGTGGAGATATGCTCTAGAGAGGACAGAATCCATGTGTGTAAATGAGAGGGAGGTCAGTGGAATGGTGAGGATGCAAGGAGTAGAGTTGGCGAAGGTGGATGAGTTTAAATACTTGGGATCAACAGTACAGAGTAATGGGGAGTGTGGAAGAGAAGTGAAGAAGAGACGGCAGGCAGGGTGGAATGGGTTGAGAAGAGTGTTAGGAGTAGTTTGTGGCAGATGGGTATCAGCAGGAGTGAAAGGGAAGGTCTACAGGACGGTAGTGAGACCAGCTATGTTATATGGGCTGGAGATGGTGGCACTGACCAGAAAGCAGGAGGCAAAGCTGGAGGTAGCAGAGTTAAAGATGTTAAGATTTTCTTTCGGTATGACAAGGATGGACAGGATTAGAAATGAGGACATTAGAGGGTCAGCTCAAGTTGGACGGTTGGGAGACAAAGTCAGAGAGGCAAGATGGCGTTGGTTTGGACATGTGCAGAGGAGAGATGCAGAGTATATTGGGAGAAGGATATTAAGGATAGAGCTGCCAGGCAAGAGGAGAAGATGAAGGTCTTAGAGAAGGTTTATGGATGTGGTGAGAGAGGACATGCAGGTGATGGGAGTGACAGAGCAAGATGCAGAGGACAGAAAGATATGGAAGAAGATGATCCGCTGTGGCTACCCCTAACGAGAGCAGCTGAAACAAGAAGAAGAAACCTCTGATCTGCTCAAGTTCCAGTAAAGGCCTCCAAACTCATTCATCCCACAACAAGATAAGGATCCAAACATGCCACTGGTGCAACACATGGAATATTCTTGAATGGCCAAGCCAGTCACCAGATGTAATTTCAATTGAGCAGGCCTTCCATATGGTGAAGAGAAAACTTAAGGGGATAAGCCCCACGAAACAAGCAAGAGCTGAAGATGGCTGCATTAGAGGTTTGGCAGAGCATCAGCAGAGAAAACCCTCAGCACCTGCTAATATCTTTAAATCACAGACTTTATGCAGTCATTGCGTGAGAGGGATATGTGACAAAGTCCCAAGTATGACGTCTTTAATAGACGTGCCATTGCGTTGTGTCCCAGACTTTATGGTGCCCTGAAATTTGGGTTTGGGGACTGTGCAGAAAAGGTCGCAATGTGTGCAAATCCCCTTCAATGTAAGTCTGACATGTGCACTTTAATCAGATCTGAATTGTTTGATTTGCAATTTTAAATTGTGCAGCAGTTAATTATATATGATGCTGGTTGCAGAGTATTTCTTATCACACGGAATACCCACTTACATTTGCTGTCTTTGCAGATAAACATGTACCTGCTGTCCAGGATCATATTTGGTCTGGTGCGTCTGGCTGCAGAGAAAGGCTACATCCCGCAGACAAAGCATGATCCTTTCCCTGTGTTTGCAACCCTCGTCTGGGGTATTGTGCTGTGGCTCTTTGAATACCATCCTCACACGCTCCAGCCTTCTCTTCAGTCCTCCATGAACTACCTCTACCACGACAGTAACACATGGCATGACATCACCGACTTCTTAATCTATAACAAGCGCCCACTACAGAAATAACAGTGGCATACTCATCAGCATATCGACCAGGTGACATGGTTTGGCTTTGTTTCCAGTGTTGCCCTTGGGAGCCTCCTATCTGATAAACATTAGCCAAATTTAATAGCACTCACTATGTAGGAGGGGTACCCTGTATACTTGATTATCTCCTCAACATGTTACTGTGATATATGAAATGTCTGAGATTGTAATCACATGGTCAATGACCGCAGGGATTGCTTTTAAAAGGAATTCTACTCCTGTGGACATGATGAGACTTTTCTGTGCATTTTACTGTAAGACCGAGGCATATCCTCATTGCACTTGACTTTCTGGCCATTTCCAGTGTCCTAATGATAAAGACTAGAGAGAGTGGGCTATTAAGCAGTAAAAACAGCAGTTTTGGGAGGAGAGGTGCTGCTCTGAAAGCAGACAAAATTTGTACCCCTGGTTTAAGTGACTGATTGCTAGAAGACCCTCCTTGAAGATTTTATTTTGCAGCTGCCTATGCAAAACTGATTTTGAAGAAAAGGTTTTAAATCGTGAATACCAATGTGTTGATGTCGTCTTCAGTACTGCCCTGGGTGGATGACACAGCAAGAGAACAGTGGCGATGGAGAAGGCGATTTTGTCAGTTTCTGTAATGGCATGTGCTTTTAATTATCAAAACTAGATCTTTCTTTGTTTACTGTAAATAAATCATTTATACTTAATTGCAAAATTATGAGATGTCAGAATTATAAAAGTGCACAAATTAAATATTAACACATTAATATGATTTTTCCATTAATAAACACTTTCTGTAAAACTTGGCTTTTTCTGCTGACTTTGTCACGGTTGAAATTTTAAAATATTGCTTTCTCTTCTGTGTGTGGTTGATCCTGTCGCCACAAGAAGGCGTCAGACTGCAAGCAATATGGCTAGGGTCTCTGTCTCAGTAAGCGGTCAGCCATTAAAATCTTTAGATAAGCACAAGGAGCCTTATTCTCACCACCTTGATTTTCACTATTCTGTGGATCTGACTCTGTAAGCTCTTTGTAAATGGAGTGGCATAGGAAATGCTATGATGCGAGAAGAATGACTGATCGATTGATTTGACTCTCGTAATTCATTAAAGAATTTAAAAAAAAAAAGATCCCTACCCAGGGATGTCAAGGTAATGTAGGAGATGCGAGGATGTTAAGTTCTGTCACCCAAGGATCTGGTTCATCTACAAATATGAGGTGATTCATACAAAAAAGTAACCAGCTATTGAAAGTTTTTTTTTGTGTGTAAGCTTTAGTTATTATATTGAAATTCTTCCATTACTTATATGTACACTTTGTCTACCAAAGTAATCAGCTATTTACATTTTTTTTAACATCATACCCTTGGTTTATTATACTGGGACTGTTTAAGCTCATATCCTTGGTTTATTATATTTGGACTTTACCTTCGGAAGATATCTCAATTTTAACCTTCTCTACACCGCTGCTGGGGGCTTCAGTTCGCTGTAGACGTGCTCTGTCTCTTGGCATGTCATAGGACCGGGACTTTCCAAAGTGTGGTTTGCCTCACTTGCAGAGACAAAATGTGGGTGGGGAGAGAAAGAGAGGGATGCCTTTTGTTTTTTAATCCCTTCTACCCCAATAACCATAAATGCCAACACAACAATAGGCTCCATAGCCATAACACCTGGAAATATTATGAAATCTATGTAACAATGTACTACCTTAACCTAAGACTACAAAATGTCAACAGATCGTACCTCCCCCAAACTATGCGACTCTTCAATTCCACCCGGGTTAAACATTAACATTTAACATTATACAAAGTTATTGTCTGTTTTTCACCTGCATTATTATTATTATCAATCTTTAATTTAATATTATTTATTGTATCAGTATGCTGCTGCTGGATAATGTGAATTTCCCATTGGGATTAATAAAGTATCTATCTATCTATCTATCTATCTATCTATCTATCTATCTATCTATCTATCTATCTATCTATCTATCTATCTAAATGCCAGGGGAGTATTTTTACTGGAGACTCACTTATTAAGCAAGGACCAGTTTCAGTTGCGAAGAGAGTGGATGGGACAAATTTTTCACTCCAGCTATACAAACAAAATTAGGGGTGTGGGAATCTTAATACACAGAACTATTCCATTTGTAGTGTCAGATGTAATATCTGATACTGAAGGGTTATATGTCATGGTAATCTTATCTAATACTAGAGTGATTTTGATAAATATCTATGCACCTAACAAGAATGACAGAGCTTTCTTCCAAAATGTACTTGCATCTGTCCCTAATGTGAACACTCATAAAAGTATAATTGCCAGAGTCTTTAATTGTGTTTTAAATCCAGACCTCGATAGATCCTCCGCTACAGTGGTGATAACATCTAATACTGCAAAGATAATTACACAGTTTGTAATGGATCATAACTTATCAGACCCATGGAGGTTTTTAAATCCTAACCCAAGAGCATACTCCTTCTCACCTTTTCCTCACTCATAATTTTTTGCCTACTATCAAATCTTGCAAATACAATGCAATTGTTATCTCTAACCATACCCCTCTAATCATGGGGCTTAAATTACTGCGTCCTACACACTCATCTCGTAGCTGGCATCTTAACCCACTGCCATTAGCTGATGAGAACTGCACAGAATTTATATCCAAGCAAATTGATTATTTTCTTCAGACAAATGCATCCTCGGAGGTATCTGCATGTACAGTATACTGTGGGAGACTCTGAAGGCATTTTTAAGAGTACAGATTATTTTATATTTTTCTCACAAAATAAATAGGAGATCCATATAATTTATGAACAAGGTTCATTAATCACCAAAGGACTACTTTAAATACTTTCACTTTATCTGTGGCAGCTTGGCTTTGGCAATAGACATACAGTAAAACCTTGGATTGCGAGTAACTTAGTCTGTGAGTGTTTTGCAAGACAAGATAAAATTTTTAATAAATTTAAACTTGATAAATGAGCGAGGTCCTGCAATACGAGTAGTACATATACACTTTGTCTGCCGAGCATCATGTAATCACAACTGAGCCGATGGTTCTTCTCTCTCTCGCTGCGGGATTGTGGGTAATCGTCTACCATTCTCGGTTTCAGTCGGCGTGCCTCACTCATATAGTCAACATCCGTACGAGCGTATACTGTTTACTATAGCATTGTGTTACCACGTGTGTGTGTTGTAACCTGTGAGTCCCTGTCTTGCACTCCAAAACTCGAGGCTGAGTCTCAGTACTTTAGCATCACCAGCTTTATTCAGCATGAAACATGAACAGCACGGTTATTTATTGTAGCAGGATCTGCTACTCTCCTATACAGAGACACAGCAGTCAGGCAGGGTCATGGCCAGGTTTGTGGCCAAGTAATACTGTGCCCTGCACATTTATAATGTTCCTTGTATCACCCATCAACGGCAGGCACTGATAGCAAGTCCGTGATCTTTTCGTACGATTAGGTGGAATCCCAAAAGAGTTTAGAAACCTTATAGTGCGTAAAGCATTTTTAAAATTTTGTGTCCAAGTGTAGTGACTCTTCAGGCAAAAGCAACTGAAATTGGAGAGGTTCCTTGTTAAAGTCGCAAAAAAAGGAAGATTCCAGTGAGCGAACAGATAGCAGGGATTCCATTAGTTTGAGTGAAAGTCGTCCTACACAACAACCCTCCTTCTCTCCTCTCTCTCATCTCCCTTACACCAGCCATGACTCTTTTCAATGGTAAAGTGCAGGTTAATTTGTTTTATGTATTTTCACTTTATATTTTGTATTAATCATTTTTATATGAAGTATAAAAAAAAGTATATTTATATATAGTTTTGGGTTGTGGAACGAATCATCTGAGTTTCCATTATTTCTTATGGGGAAATTTGCTTTATTATGCGAGTGCTTTGGATTACAAGCACGAATCTGAAATGAATTACGCTCGCAATCCAAGGTTCCACTGTACTTGTATTTTCAACAAATAAACCAAACACGCTGCTTACAATAAAAAATTATATTTTATTTAGTTTATTTATAACATAAGGATAATAGATCAAGATGTCTCTCTCCCTCTCTCTCTCTCTCTATATATATATATACAGTATATATACTGTATATATATATATATATATATATATATATATACACTGTATATCTATCTATATATATCTACTCTCTATATATAAAATCCTAAGCCTAAAAGTGCTATGATTTTGTGCAACAATTTTATGTGACTTTTTTTGTCACGCCTTAAATCAGCTTATTTTAAAACCTTCATATATACAGTATGTTTGGTATCATTCTTTTCAGAATTTATCGAACTTTAATGTGATGTTGTTAGATTTTCAGATTCTTATTCTGTTTTTAAATTATAAACTAAAAAATATCAAGAACTCACATCCCGCGAGACGAGAATTTGTGCCAAGAGATTTAACCATGCCCGGGGCCGGAAATAAAAGACAAAGAGTAAATGACAAAGACAGCTGCTGTACAGGCTTATAAATGTTTGAAGTGTCGCACGAGATGCAGATAATGAAGCACGGCACAGCACAGCAGCAGCAAGTTAGCAGCAAAGAGGAGGTAAAAAAAAAAAACTGTATTTGTTTCCCATTGTATCACCGTTTAAGAGGGGGTTTCAGAGGAGCGACTGCGTCTCCTTGGGGTGCATTCAGCCCCCCTCTTCACAACGTGAGCAGCAGAGACGTGAAGTGGCTGTCTCATAGTGCAGGCCACAGGGGTTGGCGAGCGAAGCGAGCAGGGGGTAACTCCCTAGTATAGTATGTACAGTATATATGTATATAAAATGTGTGTGTGTACGCACAACCATGTGCTGGCGTGTAGCTCCATTTGGGCCCGGCTATTTGATCATACGTCATATTGGCTATATGTTAGTAATGAAGTACACAGGTCAGTACAGTTGTGGGTCTGGTGTAGGTCACCAGGCACACTTTAACTGCCAGTACAAAGTAACCCAAATTGATCTTCAAGGCTCAAGTTTGGAACTTGATTGGAGTCCACCTATGGCAAACTGTATTGACTGAACACTGTTTTGGAGGAACATGGGTACCTGTTGTGACCTGTTGTGCCACAAAGCCCCATGATGCAGACACAATCTTCACAGACATGCATCCCAGTTCAAATGAAAGGAATTTCTGTAACAAACAGGCTTCTTGTACAACACAATGACACTTCTTTTTTTGTTCTTCTCTCTTCCTATACTCCTCCCTGGCAAGCTTTGTCCTCTTCCACCCAGCTCCAATTTACTTGGGTAAGGCAGAGTGTCTCATACAAGTCCCAGGAGCATTTACAGTGTCAAGACATTGCCTACAAGAAGCTCTTCCAGGTCAGGTGGAAGCCCCACAAAGTAGGGATCACTTGTCCCTACTGCACACCCTGTGGCACCCACGGGACTACAATTCCCATCATGCTCGGTGCATGTTGATATGTGTACTGTAGCCCATGGATACTACCATCGAGTGTATTGGGACACTAAATAGTCCAGGTAGATTGCCTCCTCCTGTTCCTCCATTATACTAGCCTCCCAGTCAAATAAAACTCTTCAGTCACGCCCTGCTGGAACACCAGCATAAGTCCACTATTGTACTGGCATCTTCTGCCTATTGCCCAGCTGCAGTGGGGAATACCCTGCTTTTCTTCTTACTTATGTACTGCCTTGGCCACTCGGCCAAGTAAATGAAATCTACAACACAATAAAGTGTACAGAAAGTGAAGGGGTCTGAATCAAATGTGTATTCCATTGGTGGCTGCAACTGGTTACTATTAAATAAGAAAGTGGTATAAACAAAAACCTGCAGCCATTGCTGCCCTCTGGGATCTGGTTTGACTCCCTGAGATAACTACTTGATAGGTTTGAGGACTCTTGTGGTGCCAGACGATGCCACACTGAACACGATTTCTAAGTACTGACTTGGAGCAGGCGGCCTGTGGTGTGTGTGCTTCCTTTCTGAAGACGACCACAGGCAGCCTAATCGCAAGCCCGCAGGCAGCCACACTTTCTCTGCTCTTACCTTATCAATGCCTGGTGGAGGGCTGTTTGCTAGATTAAGCTAAGAAGGGCGAGTAGTGGATGAAAGTCTTCAGCAGACTGCTTTTTAACAAATGTTTCCTTCTCTCCAGCCAAGATGGTGCAGCCTTCAAGATATGGTGGTGAGGCTCTTTGACCCATTTTCAGGATTACTGCAGATCCATTTTTGATTTGATCTCAAAAGATTAGCGGTGTTACATCCTGAAAGTACATAAAGAACAATGGAGAATGGCTTACTAAGTGCCCTGAAATCTCCTCCGTCTTTTCCTTGTCCTGGTGTAGCAGTGAAAGATGGAAAACTAATCCATCTGTCCTTGAAACTGCCAGAACATTTGCTCCTTTTTCATTGTTAACTAGCCAGGCCCTCAGCTGTTTGGCTTATTGTCCAATTTCTATGAACATCAGTGTACAAATAGGTGAACAGTAAATAGATTTTGATCATAAAACCACAGCAAAGTCCCAATTTATTCATCCAAAATGTGGCTACACGTTGACATCACGAGGGGCCTCATTTATAAAACTGTTGTACGCACAAAAATAGGCTAGAAATGTGCACACTCAACTTTCCTACGCAAATGTTGGGATTTCTATACTAAATCTTGATGGGATAACGTGCGTATATTTACAGCAACTCTGACCAATGCATACGCAACATTACAGAGAAATTGGGAAATGACAACAACAACATTTATTTATATAGCACATTTTCATACAAACAATATAGCTCAAAGAGCTTTACATGACGAAGAAAGAGAAAAAAGACAAAATAAATAAGAATTAGAATTAGAGAGTGTTTCAAGGATGATTACATTTTGGAAATGTTCAGAGAAATACACGATTTTTAAAAAAAAATTCTCGTTATTTTTGGGTTTCCTCCCTTGTATATAATACAATAGTCCAAATAAACTGGGATCTATCATTAGGAAACATCATGTTAATTTTCACTCGTATGCAGATGACACCCAGTTATACCTTTCATTTAAATCAGATGAAGTTTCTCCGATGTTGTCTTTAATTAGTTGTGTTAGCGAATTAAAGGAGTGGATGAATGAGAACTACTTGTCTTTAAATACAGATAAAACAGAGATGTTAATTGTTGGAGGGAATGACGCTGATCATAATAATATTTTGTCATCATTTAACTCAGTTGGAATCCCAATTAATTTTACTGAATCAGCCCGCAATCTAGGAGTTATCTTTGACTCTAGCATGTCATTTAAAGCGCATATTACAAAGTTGTCCAAATCATGTTTCTTCCATCTTAAAAATGTTAGGAAATTAAGGCGCTTTCTAAATAAACAGGATTCTGAGAAATTAATTCATGCATTTATCTCTAGTAGGATTGACTACTGCAATGCGGTGTTCACTGGATGTTCAAACTGTTCTTTATACAGCCTCCAGTTAATCCAAAATGCGGCTGCAAGAATTATTACAAGAACAAGAAAATACGAACACATAACTCCAGTTCTTAAATCCTTACACTGGCTCCCGGTTAAGTTTAGAGCAGATTTCAAAATCCTTCTTTTAACATATAAAGCATTAAATTGCCGAGATCCAGCTTACTTGTCTGAACTTATCATGACTTATAAACCAGAGCGCACATTAAGATCTGAAGATCCTGGTCTGCTTATGGTTCCAAGGATTAATAAAATAACAATGGGAGGTTGAGCTTTTAGTTACAGGGCCCCTAAACTGTGGAGTGGTCTGCCTGCTTCTATAAGAGATGCCCCTTCGGTCTCAGCTTTTAAATCCCGGCTGAAGACTCACTACTTCAGTTTAGCACACCCTGACTAGAGCTGCTGATTAGCTGTACAGACTGCATCTCTGTTGTTAGTCATTAGCACTAAAACATAAGTAACATGATAGTTAGAATTGGATACTAACCCTCACCTATTCTGTTTCTCTTCTCTGTACTCAAATGTGCCACTTGGTGCCACGGCCCACCTGCCAAGTTGTTTTGACTGCCTAAGGTAAAGTCATCCCTGATGGAGGATCGCAGGAATCGTAAGAAAGAAGGGTCCTTTCATCGGATTGGCTGGCCCAGCGCTGTTTCAGCCGTGGAATGGCCAAATGGGGGAGGCAGCTTGATGGATGAGGTCTCCAGGAGTCTAAAATTATCTAAATCTTATTATGTGATATCATCTACTGCTAAATTCTGCTCCGTACTTCAAAAAAAAATTTTATTTTTTATTGAGGATTTGTTCTGTTCTGTGTATTGTATTGTATTGACCCCCTTCTTTTGACACCCACTGCACGCCCAACCTACGTGGAAAGGGGTCTCTCTTTGAACTGCCTTTCTCAAGGTGTCTTCCATTTTTCCCTACAAGATTTTTTGGGAGTTTTTCCTTGTCTTCTTAGAGAGTCAAGGCTGGGGGGCTGTCAAGAGGCAGGGCCTGTTAAAGCCCATTGCGGCACTTCCTGTGTGATTTTGGGCTATACAAAAATAAACTGTATTGTATTGTATATATTTAAGCCTGACCGATAGTCCACCATTTAAGTACAGAAGTGACATTTCTACCCTACATTGATTTAATGATGACGTTATAATAATAATTGCACCTTGTGCTTCCAAGTAAGCTTGAGCTCCTAGCAACCTTCAAGAACATTCACCACTTCCCTACCGTGCTGCCGTTGTAAGCTCACCAGACAAAATAATTTGTCAATCTTGGTTAAATCTTACCTAACAGCACGTAGCTTCTCCTTAATATCGAACGACAGCTGCAATTCTGTCTGACATGGACACCACCACTTTGCAGACGCAGGTGACATCAGTTTTCATCCACTCTTCTAGCACCAAATCCTGCAGGTTGTCCGATTAGTTGGATTGCTCTGCTGATGTTTCACTCGTTCCTCCAAACATTTCCAGAAATGTTCAATGTGTTTGAAAGCTGGGTTAGGATTCTGCGGGCCACTCAAAATGGAAGAATGCTTCAGAATGCTCTTCATGCCAATTAAGACACACAGTTCCAGCCCTGTGCACGTGACATTCATTGTCTTGGAAGACTAGGGTAGTCACTCTGGAGATGAAACACAAAAGGTAACACAGTTTGGTTCAAAACTGATTTTACACAAGCAGAGTGTTTGTAAGTAAACAATAAAAATTAATAATAATAATAATTCTTTACATTTATATAGCACGTTTCTCACTACTCAAAGCGCTTTACATAGTGAGTGTGGAGCCACTTTGAGTAGGATCTACCCGGATGATTGCAATGGCAGCCATTTTTATGCCAGTACACTCACCACATTTGAGCTATTAGGTGGTGAAGTGGTGAAAGAGATAGCCAATTAGAAACAAGGGATGATTAGGGGGCCATGGTGGGCAATTTAGTCAGGACATTGCAATGCACCCTACTTTTTATGAAGGATACCCAGGGATCTTTAATGACCACAGAGGGTCAGGACCACCTATTTTACGTCTCATCTGAAGGATGGTGCCCCTTTTTTTTTAAAAAAAAAAAAACAACACCGTGTCCCCATCACTGCACTGGGAAATTGGGATCCACATTCGGACCAAAGGGTAAACACCCAATGCATGGCCTCACCAACACCTCTTCCAGGCAGCAACCCAAGCTTTTCCTGTTTGGTCTCCTGTCCAAGTACTGGCTGGGTCTGACACCTGTAAGAATTGTTCGCTGTCACGATGTGTGACACATGGCAATGGTCCCTGTCTGTCACCACAGTCTTTTGACCATAGTTCCAGCAATGATTAGCTGTTTACTACAATGTACGCCACTGCTAGAAGACCTGTTGAACAGTGTGGTTTGACACACTTGCAAAGTTGGCAACTGTCTGTAAGCTACGGCCAAACGCAATAACCCTTTTATGCCAATTATTCACGTCTGTTGTGCGACCAATTTGAGAAAACCAAACACATGTGACACACCACTACGCCTGGACACTCTATAAGTCCTGTAGTACAAGACACAGCTGTTTGTAACGTGATATTCAAAATGGGGTGTCCTCTGTTGGTGTCTGAATTATGTCTCAGCTATTATACAATTTTTTTTTGTCCAGTCAGCTTATATACACTGATCTGTCACAACATTTAAACTACCGACGGGTGAAGTGAATAACACTGATTAAAAACTTTTACAATGCCATCTGATGAAGGGTGGGCTATAGTAGGCAGCAAGAGAACAGTCAGATCTTGAAGGTGATATGCTGGAAAGAAGCAGAAAAAAATGGGCAAGTGTAAGGATCCAAGCAACTTTGACAAAGGGCCAAATTGTGACGGCTAAATGACTGCATCAGAGCATCTCCAGAATGTCAGGTTTTGTGGGATTGTTCCCAATATGCGGTGGTTAGTACCTACCAAGAGTGGTCCAAGAAGTGACAATCTGTGAACCGACGACAGGTCATGGGTGCCGCATGTGGGGAGAGAAGGCTAGCCTGTCTAGTCCAATCGCACAGAAGAACTACTTTAGCACAGACATAGTGATGGCAGAACAGACAGCGGGTCACAGCTTGCTGCACAGCCACAGACCAGTCAGAGTGCCCATGCTGACACCCATCTACTGCCGAAAGAACCTACAATGGGCATGTCAACATTAGAACTGCACCATGGAGCAATTGTAGAAGGTGGCCTGGTCTGCTGACTCAGATTTTCTTTTAGATCGCGTGGACGGCCAGGTGTGGGTGATCATTCACTTAGTGCATCCTGCTGCCATTTTTTCTCTATGGCAAGAAGGCAAGTCTGTGAGGCAGTGTGACACTCTGGGTAATGGGGAAACCTTAGGACAAGGAATTCATGTGGATCTAATTAGACATGCTGCTAATGTCTTGGTGCAGATACCACAGGGGACCTTCAGAGGTCTTGAGGATCGACAGGTCAGAGCTGTTTTGGTAGCACAATGAGGACCTACACACTATTAGGGAGTTGCTTTTAACTTTCTGGCTGATCAGTGTAAAATACATAAAGCATGAAGCTGCAAAGAAACGCCCATGTCAAAAATGGACAGAATCCGTACCCAGCACCTTAGCTAGCTGCTCGATAAAGACTTGCTAAGTCACTGACCTACTTTTCTGACAAGCATGACTTGGTTTTCAGAAGGGGCCACCTAATCTAGAAGAAACAGTGCAAGTGCTTCATTTCCAAATCTGAAATGGGAAGAGCACCTAATTTATGGCTTCCTATCAAGCACTGCTACTACTTGAGGTTTACTTTTATAGGAAGGAAAACCAAAAAAGTTACCTGTGAATACTGGATTGTGTTCTTGTTTATTATGAAGAAAATCATTATATTTCTCATGAGCACCCCGAAATAGGGTGCCGATTCTGACCTTTTCCAATTATTTCAGCTAAGAACGGCAACTTGGACGTTGGTCTAAGGTTGCTTCAATTTGAGTGATCTAGAATTGGTTTATTTAGTAATAGTTTAATTATAGTCACCCGCCATTAACTGCAGGTGTCAGGAAGGACATACAGTGCATCCTGAAAGTATTCACAGCGCATCACTTTTTCCACATTTTGTTATGTTACAGCCTTATTCCAAAATGGATTAACTTCATTTTTTTCCTCAGAATTCTATGCACAACACCCCATAATGACAACGTGAAAAACGTTTACTTGAGATTTTTGCAAATTTATTAAAAATAAAAAAATTGAGAAAGCACATGTACATAAGTATTCACAGCCTTTGCCATGAAGCTCAAAATTGAGCTCAGGTGCATCCTGTTTCCCCTGATCATCCTTGAGATGTTTCTGCAGCTTCATTGGAGTCCACCTGTGGTAAATTCAGTTGACTGGACATGATTTGGAAAGGCACACACCTGTCATATCTAAGGTCCGACAGTTGACAGTTCATGTCAGAGCACAAACCAAACATGAAGTCAAAGGAATTGTCTGTAGACCTCCGAGACAGGATTGTCTCGAGGCACAAATCTGGGGAAGGTTACAGAAAAAATTCTGCTGCTTTGAAGGTCCCAATGAGAACAGTGGCCTCTATCATCCATAAGTGGAAGAAGTTCGAAACCACCAGGACTCTTCCTAGAGCTGGCCGGCCATCTAAACTGAGTGATCGGGGGAGAAGGGCCTTAGTCAGGGAGGTGACCAAGAACCCGAAGGTCACTCTGTCAGAGCTCCAGAGGTCCTCTGTGGAGAGAGGAGAACCTTCCAGAAGGACAACCATCTCTGCAGCAATCCACCAATCAGGCCTGTATGGTAGAGTGGCCAGATGGAAGCCACTCCTTAGTAAAAGGCACATGGCAGCCCGCCTGGAGTTTGCCAAAAGGCACCTGAAGGACTCTCAGACCATGAGAAAGAAAATTCTCTGGTCTGATGAGACAAAGATTGAACTCTTTGGTGTAAATGCCAGGCATCACGTTTGGTGGAAACCAGGCACCGCTCATCACCAGGCCAATACCATCCCCACAGTGAAGCATGGTGGTGGCAGCATCATGCTGTGGGGATGTTTTTCAGCGGCAGGGACTAGGAGACTAGTCAGGATAAAGGGAAAGATGACTGCAGCAATGTACAGAGACATCCTGGATGAAAACCTGCTCCAGAGCGCTCTTGACCTCAGACTGGGGCGACGGTTCCTCTTTCAGGACAACGACCCAAAGCACACAGCCAAGATATCAAAGGAGTGGCTTCAGGACAACTCTGTGAATGTCCTTGAGTGGCCCAGCCAGAGCCCAGACTTGAATCCGATTGAACATCTCTGGAGAGATCTTAAAATGGCTGTGCACCGACGCTTCCCATCCAACCTGATGGAGCTTGAGAGGTGCTGCAAAGAGGAATGGGCGAAACTGGCCAAGGATAGGTGTGCCAAGCTTGTGGCATCATATTCAACAAGACTTGAGGCTGGAATTGCTGCCAAAGGTGCATCGACAAAGTATTGAGCAAAGGCTGTGAATACTTATGTACATGGGATTTCTCAGTTTTTTTATTTTTAATAAATTTGCAAAAACCTCAAGTAAACTTTTTTCACATTGTCATTATGGGGTATTGTGTGCAGAATTCTGAGGAAAAAAATGAATTGAATCCATTTTGGAATAAGGCTGTAACATAACAAAATGTGGAAAAAGTGATGCGCTATGAATACTTTCCGGATGCACTGTATACAGTATACCTACAATCTGTTTGTTATCAACTGAAGGAAAGGCGGTTTTGTGTTCCTGTGTATTTAAACAAATCTGCGCCTTTATACATACTAATTCTGTATGAAGCGATTTGTAAAAATGTATACTTCCATTTTACCTGAGAAGTTATCACTGCCTTCTATACCAAAATAAACCAAATTGAACAGAGTTTTGGGGCAGCACACCAAAATGGATAAGGCCTCTTTTAACACAATGAGAAAATGTCATACTTGCATTGCAAACGCTACCAATTAAATGTACATACAGCTATGAAGATATAATACATGAAAAGAAAATGAGAGTCAAATTATGGTGAGTGTTCGCCCTTTTATTGCTTGAAAGACGCTATATTGGCACACGCCTCTCGAGAGGCCTACTGAACGGATTGAACAGATAACGCAGTAAATATTGAAGCGTGCACATCACAGGTCAATTTTTTTTTTTAAATTAATTCAGTTGTACAGTTCATCTTAAATATATCACAGCACTTTAACCTTTCTTTCTTTACTCCCTTCCTGTATTGCTGCATACATGCGCGCTCCGTCCTACTCCTTTAATTTATTCTGTGATCCTTTCAAAATTCGATCATATCAAGGAAAGCAAAACGAAGGAATATCAACACACACACTCGCTACCTTTTCTCACACTGCTATTTTGTTCCAACTCCCCACTGTAACTGCATCTATCTGCCATTTGTCTTCGGCAAACTTACAAACCCCACCTCCCGTTGTGCGATTGGCTTAACAAGGACACATCGTGACGACTACGATTGGTTCACAGGTCTGACCATCATTCGGGTACACGGCCTTGTTACCCACGCGCAGCAAACCAGCGCGACGCTAAAACGGCCAGCCAATAGCAGTTCGAAGATGGGTTACGCTTCCGTCGCCAATCCACCAACCCTGCGTTGCGTTTTACCCACGTGCGACTTTCGCGGCAAAAAGGATTTGGCGCGTAAACGTCTTCCTTGTCGCATCAGCTGGCGTTCGGCAAAAACAAAAGCAGTAAAAGTGGAAAGAGAGCGCGGCGGAAAAGGAGAGCAAAACGAACACCGGGGGACGGGGCTCAACACTTGCGACTGCTTTGGGGGCACGAGAGCAAGGAGGGTGTTACAGCCAATTCAGCAAACAGCTGCGACTGGCCGGTTATTTTTGCGTGAAGTAAGCCGGGGTGGCGTCCCTTCACTCGCTGTGTGGAATACGGAGAGGAAGCGCCACGCGTACCTTCTGTGGCAGACTTCGGCTGCACGTGGGTGGTTTGTCTCCGGCGTGTGACAGATGTACACGCAGCGAGTCTGCCTTTTCATTAACCGGCTAAATGTAATGGAGCCACTCACTTGATTTTGATATAGCGCCGCCCTTTAACCTGGACATGCGAGCAGCTGGGTGTGCGACCGGAAACGTGTGAAGAGCTAAGTTCGCCTAGCCGCGAGGCACGCTCCCCCAATGGCCGGCACCTTTTAAATGCCCTCCGCACAAAAGAAAGAGAGCGCGAGTGGCGAGCCCCTTTTGCGCCGCCCCGCCGGGAGCGACCACAGTGGTGGCGCGCCGGGCCGCCTGCGATCCTAAACTCGGGGCTTCTGGGAGAGACAATGCAGAAGTGCCGGCTCTGTATAGCTGGATAAATCGGCTCTTAATTACAACTTTTCACCTTTTTGTTTTTGTAAATTCGGGGTAATATTAAGGGATCTTTGCTTTGGGGAGTCAGCGTGCATTTGTTTAAGCGTTCACATTTGGAATAGGCATTTTTTCAGATTAATCACATGCTGGCCGCTCCCGATTAGGCGAGAGTCTCCGCAGCTTTACGTGCCACGTTTTAAGCCCACCGAGTCGCGCTTTCTCAAGGACTTTTTGAGAAATCTTTGCCGATCTCACTAATGTCTGTCCAAGTCGGCTACCATACTCCAAATCAAATGCCAGAAGAGAACTGTGCGTAGTGCGCGACTGGCCATGTCAGAGCAGCTCATCTCTGCCCAGACCTCGGAGGATCTTTTAGCCAACTTCGAAACGATTCTGAGTGCGGGGAGCATCGAGTTCGGCGAGGAGCAGCAGATCGTCATCATTTCGACCCCAGCCAGCGCAGACGTGCACCCAGCTGTGTCGAGTGCCGCCGGTGACATCCTGTTCTTTGCCACTCCGCAGAGCTCGGGACACGACGACGAAGGGAGGAGACCCGCTTTGGGGCGGCCGCCGGTAAGTGCCAGTAAACGCGTGGGCGGGGCGTGCCAAAGGTCTCTACCTGGACCTTAAACTCTCTGCCCAAATATTTCACCTCTTGCTGTTTTTCACTGGTGTTCTAGAATGCTGTTCGCCTGTTGCACTCTACCTACAGGGGGAGCACTTTCTGGATCCAAAGTTTATTTTTATTTTTTTTTTGTACTGCAGAAGTGAAAAATGATGTCCTGGCTGCCCTTTAACTGGGCTGTGACCTTGTGATTTGTCAGTCGTCTTGGCCAAACTGGCCAGGTAATATGTTAGTATGACGCGTAATCTGAATTTTAATGTCCAGAAAGTACTAGATGAATTGAACTTTATTTGACCCCAGAGGGAAATTTTGGCCTTTTACAGAAGCTCTTCAAATAAATAAATACACATATATACACTCACAATGCCCAGACACGGAATTCTGGGCTAACCTGCTTGGCCTGCTGCCACCATAACCCTTATCAGGGAAAGTCGTTTTAGCAAACAAAGTGGGCAGATTCACTCCCACCAGCTCTCCCAGTATGTGACTTTTTCACCAGAGAAATTATGGGAACAGTTGTGGTATATTGGTAAAGAGTTATTGCAGTGCGCATTACTGTAAGATGCCCTATTAAATAGCTGCCAGGGAAGAAACATTGAATGCTTTGTCATTTGTGCGGGTAAACACAGAAGTCGGTACTTGTGTACTAAACGGACGGATGGCACACCAAATTGAAGAGGGGAGGTTGCATAAGGTTTCCCCCTGCCCTTTCTGGTGTTGGGCTCCGTGGGGGAGGCTTCATTGCCGTCCGTTTAGTACACAAGTACCCAGAAGTCTTACCATTGAGGAATCTTCCGCTGAACATGTGACCTCCCTGTGGACGAGGTGTTAGATTAGGGGTCTTCAGGTTTGGTCTTGGAGGGCCGCAATGGCAGCAGGTGTTTACATAATTAGATAGACAGATAGATAGATCTTTATTGTCATTGTCACTTTTACAAAGGAACAACGAAATTGAAGAAGTTAGAAGCCAGTACTTGTTATCCAATATAATGACTTGCTAATGCCTTCATTCTTATACAGCGGGTTATTCAAAAAGGCTTTTATATTTTGAGATTATCATCCAAATGAATTGCGGCCTAGAACAGATGAGTACTTCTCAGTCCTTAAAGGGTAAGTTTGTTATTCCTCAAGTCCAAGTTATTTCTTCACAACCATGGTATATCTTGTGAAAATGTCTTTCTAAAATGAAACATTTTTTATAAATTAAAAAAAAAAGTCTGTTCTTGCACCTTATAATGAGGATGAAGGGTACATGTGTCCAAACATGAAAAAAAGGCTTAAACTTACCAAGTAACATCCAGTTTTTAAGCTCAAAAATGTCATGTCTTGATATTCCATCAATATTATAAGAGTCTATCCACGTTGCTTTAGAAAGCAATTTAAAAAAAAAAATTAAGCTGTTTGTGAAATTCAGACATCTTAGAAGGAAGCCACCCCTGCACCTCATCTTTCTTTGGGCAACCTTTCACCCCATCAGGATTAGGGTTTCGTCTGGCTCATTTTGTGAATGCTGCTCACTCCATTTTCTTTTTGGGAATCGACTCCTTTTGGGTACATTTTCTATCAGGATAATGTATCTTTTTAAAATTGGAAATATGTTTGACTATGAAGATGAGGATACATTAGCACAATCTGGATGGGAACAGGCCATTCAGCCCAACAAAACCAGTCCTGTCCACTTAATTCTTCCAAAAATAACATCAAGTCGAGTTTTGAAAGTCCTGCTGTCTATCAGACTACTCGATCATGTATTCCATGTGTCTGGGGTTCTCTGTGTGAAGACAAACGTCCTAATGTTAGTGCAAATTTACCCCTAGCAAGTTTCCAGTTGTGTCTGTGTGTTCTTGATTAACTTATTTTAAAGTAAGTCTTGATCAACTGGACTAATTTCCTTCCTAATCTGATGCTGTTCAATAATGTCTCCTTATATTCTCCCTTTGTTTAAACTGTTAAGGCTCACCTCTTTTAACCTTTCCTCATAACTCATCCACTGTAGCCCTGGAATTGGCCTAGTCACACTTCTCTGGACTTTTTCCAGCGCTGCTATGTCATTTTTGTAGCCTGCAAATCAAAGCATAATGGCTAAACTGCATTTGAATTAGCCAGAATATACTGATGAGGAGCTCCAACAGATCGAAGGGGAAAAAACACAGAGGAAAACAGAATTGGAGAGACAAAAATGTGCAACTGGAAGATACGGTGATGCAAGGAATGGGTACTAATGGCTACTGAGGAAGAGTTCCTCTGTTGCAGGGAGTGGGATGGGCTGCTAGCTCCTCTGGAAAACTTGAGGCATGAGCCCACTTTTTAATGTCCGGGTGTAATATGTGTTACTGATGAAGACAAATTTTCATCGGTCATAAATTCGTATAGTTCTGGAGACATTTTTCAAATTTTTAAAATTTAAAGTGAGAGAAATAAGCAAAACTCGAATAACCAATTTGGCAGATTTCAATGACCTAAGTTTGCTTATTGTTCTTATTTTTTGGAGTGTTAAATACTCACTTAGTGTTGATGCATGTAAGAGCCATGTGATCGTATGGGGATTATTATTATTTACATGGACAATCACAGGGCACACAATGCAAACCCATGATGTTAGATCTGTAAAGCAGCACCGCTAATGTCTGCCTAGACATCTTACATAAGAGTTATTTATCTATACAAGTACTCAGCTTGCTAGTAAACAACCTTGCCATTGTTGTTATCCTGTGGGTCAACATTTCAGTCTGCTTCAGTTGCAGCTGCGGTGAAATGACTTGCCTTAAATATGTGCAGTGGGCTTCAATAACAGGCAATCAGGAAGACATTTTCTTTTGCTGCTCAGCTGGCGTTAGAAGTCCATGAAGTAATGAGCATCATAAACACAAAGATCCACTTTGAAAAGGTGGTCTTTCTGAGTGTTCACATCTAACCTAAGCGCTACAAGCCGTGACTTTAAAGTACTGTATTGTGTGTTCCTTAAGGAGGCCGATGAAAACTGTAGAAGCTTTGTTTTTCGGGTTTATGTTTACACCCTGGATATGTGCTTTTTTGAACCATTACCTCAAAAGACACAACTGCTCTAAACACCTTTAGACATGTTTGTTTTTGTGCTGATCAAATTCCTTATTTACATCTAAATTCCACCGGTGATGGTGGCTGTGAGTAGTGATGCAATCAAGAAATGTATTCTTACCTCAAGAAACACATTTTCAGGAATGTGTGATGACCCTGTGTTCGGATTCAGCGGGTTGGAAAATGGATGGATATATATATAATATTGGTGTATATATATAATATTGGTTGTACCCTCCCCACTCTGGAACAAATCTATACCTCCCGATGCCGCAAAAAAGCAATAGACATTTCACAGGATTCATCCCATCCCAGTCATTGCCTCTTCCAGCTTTTGCCATCAGGCAAGAGATACAGAGCAGTGAAAACCGGGAGAAACCGCCTTAAAAACAGCTTTTATCCAAAGGCAATCATGGCCCTAAACTCAGAATAAAACTGCTCCATATCATTCTCCCAATGTGCAATATAGACCTTAAGTCAGCCAGTGCAATTTGTATATATAACAAGTGCAATTTGTAAATTTTGTAAAGTACTTTTATTACTATTCGTTTTATTTTCTCTCTTCTTGTCTTTTTAACTCTTCTGCCTCACACTGAGTCGACTGCACCTTCAATTTCGTTGTTCCTTTGTAAAAGTGACAATGACAATAAATATCTATCAATATGTGTGTGTATGGAGAGAAAAATATAAATATATATAATATAAAATGTGATGGGCAGCCATGGCTTCCATACACCATCGGCAGTGCAATACCTTCCCTGGGACACTGGAGGGCAGCTCTCCTGGGTGGCTGTGGCACCATGGTTTCCCACCGGGTATGGTAGGTCTTGGAGTTTGGCACAGCCCTGCTAGGTTCCATGTGGGCCGCTAGGGGGAGATAGAGCTGTACAGCCCTACATTGGGGCTTTCACCACACCTGGGAGTGATTCCAGGGCTAATTAACTCCCAGGACCATCTTAAAAGGAGCCGCCTCACTCCATTCAGGAACAGGAGTTGGGAGGCAGAAAGACAAAGTAGATGACTGGAGGCGAAAAGGCAGCAATTGTTGTTGCCATTTTCTGTATTCTGTTGAGAAGTGGAGAGCAATTGGAAACTGCTTCTCAACAGAAGAATAAACGTGTGTGGTAAACCTGTATCCTGCCTGTCTGGGTCGGGTTAGGGGTGGCTGTACACACCCGGGCTTCACAATAAACATATACATACAGGTGTGGGCAAAAGTACATTTCCAGAACTTTGTGAGTACGCAAAACAGTTTATTCTTGTATTACTATTTATTTGTAGTATTTGTCTTCTTTTTGTTGTTATTGTTATTATTATTTCATATCCTTATTTAGCAAGTAGACTACACAAATGTGTAACATTCTTTTGAGTTAATAAAGCTATTGTAATAATCATAACCTGCATGTCTTTTTCCATACAAGTAACTGTAAACCTACTTTTGCCCACCCTGTGTGTGTGTGTGTGTGTGTGTGTGTGTGTGTGTGTGTGAGAGAATGAATGAGAGATATGGTTAAGTTTGAAAGTGATACTAAAGCAGGAAAAATTGCATATATTCAAGAAATAGTTGTTTAACAGAATACAAGCATGGATAATGAAACTTGAATTTCATTTAAGAAAATGTAGGGTTTTACATGTGGGAAGGAGATATGTTAGGTTTGAATACAAATTGGGTGGTGTGAAATTTGAAAGCTCATTTCATAAGAGGGGTCTGGGAGTTAAAGTGACTCGTCACTATTAGGGCTATCAAATTATACAAAATTAGGGCTTGAATATTCTTTTTAAAAATAAGTAAATATTCAAATACATGCAAATGTAGGTTTAAATTTCTAAGTGGTACATGTACATTTGCATTTAACATGCCTGTGTATACTTTATTATTATTATTATTATTATTATTATTGCTTGTGGTGCATCACTTGCAGCCCTTTATGGTTCATGCACTGATGCAGCCTTCACAAAAACGGGATTTTCTGTGCCAGGAAAGTGGCGTGATCCAAGAGAAGAGTGGAATGTCTGTAATGCATATATGAAACTTATACAAAAATTGTTCCTGATTATTTAAACCCATTAAATGCTGTCATTACTTTAGCCCTTCATGGCCTACCCTCTACTCCGCTGTGTGGCTTTTTACTTATGCTAAAGACGTCAAGTCTGTGCCCATCTCGTGGTACGGTGAGTCTATTCACTTTACGTAAAAGGGGTTTCTGATAGTACTAAATGTTGCGTTGTAGTGATCTTGAAGTAATCCCTCCTCGTAGTGTTTTTATTTGACATGTGATTTCATTACCAGCAATTTAAAAGTTCTGCTACAAAGTTAAAAAAAAAAATACACAGTAACGTTTTAAAACAAATCACAAGCAGCATAGGTTATAGTTCATAAAAAAATATATATGCTTGCAAAACTTAAATCAAATGTTCAGAGCAGCCCAATTTGAGGAATTTGCAGAATGGCACCAGTAGTCAAAGAATGGCATACTGGATTAAACTCTACAGGATTCTTTTCCCCTTTTTAAGTATTAACAAAAAATCACAATATGTAACCTTCATTGTTCATTTCACCTTTGTTTTAGGAACTGTGTGTCAAGCCAGTAGACTCCAGAGGGCACACATTCGTGTTAAAGTAGCTAAGGATGTTTTCCTGACACTGAAAATGCTGTTTAAAATGGTGCAATAAATCTATGTGGTGGTTTTAAAGCCATTATGACGATTAAAAGAAAATCAGAAGTATGGCAGATATTTCCTATTATGTCTAATAAGAAAGGAAACCAATTTGTGCTAGCTACGGTGAATGCTTAACAGTTTTTACAACAGCAAATCGTGGATTTCGGGTTCAAGAATGAAACTGAACAGGGTCAGGAGCAAAACTGTACTTCTGGGGTGCTGGAGACATGTTTAACTTCTGTTGTTGGTACAACCTCTAACCAAAAAAGCACACCAATGCAACAGAAAAATCTGTCCAAACTAAGGATTCCAAATTGTAAAAACGCTGATTGTGAACGTGATATACAAAACTCCCGCCAAATACAAAATTGTTACAGCATAGCATCTCTGGAAATAACACAAAGCTGAAATTAATGGCAAGATAAAAACAAAACAAAAAGCTTTCTTTTACAGTCGAAGGTCAGATGTTGTCTTTGAATAAGAATTTTTTAATGTACTAGGGGGCTCTGCCTCCTGCCCGCTTCGCTTGCCAACCCCCGTGCCTGCACTATGTGCTAGCCTTTTTGCGGTTCTGCTGCTCTCGTATGGAGATGTGGTTGTACAATTTTAAACAGATTTTTTATTTTCATGGGAATTGTTACATATACATAATAGAACTATTTTACATTACAGAGAGTAATTATCAAGATTTCCTTTGTTATCCGTTATCCCCTGAAGATGGACTACATTACCTTTCTTGTATACATCCTTCTTTCTTCAGTAATTCGTGCAGTTTAAGACCAAACGGTGTTAATGGTTGTAGATATTGTAAATTAATGTTTTCATCTTCTGCACCATCACCATCAACTGTTTCAGCAGAGTCTATTCATACGCATTTAACCAATTTGCCGTGTAACAGACCAGCATTTTTTGCGTTAATTCGTTTGACTTCATTGCCAGTGCTAGGATTGCCAGTGTACTCATTTTTTCTGTTGATAACCATTTGTGATGAAATTCTTCAATAAGATTTGGACATAATACGTCTTCTTTAATTGGGAACATAAAGTGAGGAAAACGTTAATATTTATAAGAGCTAGGAAGTGTCTGTCAAAACCATTCACACGAATGAGAGATGAGATTACCGTGTGCGTGGTTGAATATGGTTGAGTGGAGGGAGGGACTTGAAAATATCTCATGGCCAAGGTCTCAACTTGCGGGATTTGAAAAAATCTTTCTAATAAAAAAAAAAAAAATCTTGGGAGGGAGATGAGACGAGACGTGATCTTCTCGGAAGACACTTTGACGTCATGCGAGACAAGGCAGTGAGACAAAAAGACAGCTGCTGTACAGGCTTTTAAATGATCGACACGAAGCGCAACATGCACAACACAGCTCACCAGCAGCAGCAAGACAGCAGCTGATCTGACCTCTTCTCCTTAGCATGCGTTCAGTCCCAATCACAACCCCCCCCCACCCCACAACGCGAGCAGCATTGTATGTCCCGCAAGAAAGAGATTTAACCATGTCAGGGGCCAGAAGTAAAGGACAAAGAGTAGATGGCAAAGTAGAACGTCATAAAGAATTCAAAAACGTTGGTGCGGTACACATGCACAGCAGGTTAGAGATAATGGAAGTATGAAAATTACAAAGTCTCAAAAAAAGGATAGTAAAGTAGTGCTGGGCGGTATACCGGTTCATACCAAAAACCGTTTTTTATTTTTGTTATGATATAGATTTTTCTTATACCGGAAGGAACACCGGTTTAAATAGCCTAAACAACATTCGGAACGTGGTGCAGTGGGAAACTGTTTAAGGGGGACCTTTTTCACTGGTGCACCGCAAAAGACGCATCCAACAGAGTACATGTGTTAGTGGAGGTATTGAACGGTGAAAATGGACAGGGAACATTCTGAAACTGAAGCTGTAGCAGACGATAAAGTTGAACATGATAACACAGAAGAACTTTTGACGAAAAAAGGTGCTGTGTCTGTTATCTGTAGATACTTTGGTTTTAAAAGGTCTGATGTGGAGCATTATGTTCAAATGTATGAATACTGTTTCTATACTACTGGATAATACTGCAAGCCAAGTTGTACTTGTTTTATTTTTATTTTTTTTCAATATTGTGTAATGTATCTGGTTACTGTGTAATACTGTGACGGTGCCGGTCCCCTACAGACTCCCTCTTCCCACATGGGAGTCTGTTGAACCAACACCGTCGATAGTTATGACCGAGATGAGCTGAGAAATCTCATTGAAGCCAGGGGATGTTGGAAAGTGCTCAAGTGCTTTTGTTAAAAACAGTCAAAGTAAAACCAAAAGTGTCCGTTGGACAGTGTTCAGAAAAATACAGTACCCAAATAAATAGCAAATCCATATAGCCAGTGAAATGTGGGGATAAAATCCATAATAAATATATCCGTTAAAATGCAGTCTCTCTCCTCGCCCGATCGCAGCACACCACCTTCTGTCTCCACGGCTCACCCTTCACTGGCGTTGCTGACGGAGCCTTTGCAGCACGAACTGCTTTCTGCCAACCCCTGTTTTGGCTGCCGCCACACTGCGCAGCCAGACCGTCCGAGGTCAGCACACCTCCCGTCTTCCTTCGTGCTCACTCAGTCACTCCTCAGATCCATTTGGAGGTCTTACATTTCGCTCGCCCCACTCCACACGCTTACTCAGTGGGGTGAACCAGCCCCTAGATCGCCTAAGCCTGCACTCCCTCACGGAGCACCAGCTCGTGCTGCCTTCTCCTTCCTGGTGTCTGGATCGTCTCCCATGACTGCCTTTTCCCTTCTTTAACCTCCTTGTGTTCTATCTTTTCTTTTTTCCTTCCCCCATCCTGCCGGCCCATAAATATAGTCTCCGTCCGTGGGCTCAGCGCCTTATTCACACGTCACACTAAGCCGACGAAGCAATTGAGAATGATCAGATGCGACTCGCCCCGATCACCTCATCAACTCCCTGCGGTCGAGCAATCGCGCCCACGAAGACAGACACGGCGAACTGGATTTAAAAACAGACCTTTTTTTTTGTTTGTTTTTTTGACCCACTAAACAACAAAAAGTATTATAAATACAAGTTGCAGTTTTATTATTTTTTATTATATATTATATAACTTAGCTTGAATCAAGGTCTATATTAATGCAATTTGCCTTAATGACGGTTCAGTTGGTAAAGATGTCATCTCCAAGTTGCACTTGTTTTATTTTAGTTTGGTGAATACTGTGTAATGTACCTAGGCTTGAAGTTTTGATGTAATAATAGTGCAACTTCCAGTAATAATACTATTTATTTTATTGTTATTATTTATTAGTTTATATATTATGCAGTTTAATGATGGTAAAGTTGTTTAAAAAGTCACTTTAACATGTCAGTGGACAGAGATTGTTAACATTAACAAAGTGTAGTTGGTTTACAAAAAATATTTGCCATTTATTCCTTTTCTAAGACATGTTCAGTGCAATACAATTAAATGCCTCTTTGGATGGTTGACAATATGTTGTCAAAGTTTTAGTTTAAGCAGTTTGCAAAATTTGTTCAATAAAAAGGTTCTATATTTTGACAGCAACTGTCATGCAGTGTGATTCCTTCTCTTCATTAGTGCCCCCCGCCCTTTGAAAACTATCACTTTATGGAGCCATGCAAACCTGTATTAATACTTGTGTGCACATTAAAATGTTTTTTTGTACAATGTACAATTCTCATGACAGTGTAATAGGTTATTCTTTGCCAGTCTACTGCAGTAATTGCAGTGGAATATGTGATTAACTCATGCATGGGAAAAAAATACCGTTGAATACTGTGAAACCGGTACAATCTTGAAAAATACCATGATATAGAATTTTGGTCATACCGCCCAGCACTATAGTAAAGATTGCATTAGTGCAAACAAATGGAAATTATTACTCGGTGAAATAACGGAACAGCGAAAAGAGATTGAATATTTTGTTCGGATTTAAACTTTAAGTTGGAGACTTGTAGAGCGTCTAATTCATGTTGCCAGCAAGAATTAAACGATTCCAAAAACGTGGTTGCGGTATGAAGTCCCGCGAGACGGAGACTTTTAACATGAGATTCTTTCATGTCACGCCCTACTTACAACTATTTTCAAACAAGACCACGGTCATCTAACCTCAGTCGTGTGAATGCTTTTGTCGTCAGACACAGTTCCTGTACTCTCACTTCTTATAAATATTATCAGGACAATAATTTTATACGTTCTAGATGACACATCAACAACTAAGTGAAAAAGAAAGAGCATGGACTAACATTTGAGAAAGACATTTTATTTATTAGAGAGAAAGAAATGATATTCACTCACAGGCAGATATACGTTGCGTTGTCACGATGCAAGTCCAAACACGGAATCAAAATTCAATGTGATCTTGAAGAAAAGTTAATTCCAAATATTTTTTTTTTACGAAAGTTTGAAAGTAAAAGTGAAATTAATGCATATGTAACAATTCCCATGAAAATAACAATCTCTTTAAATAGTATATCCAGTAAACTAAACCCGGGGGTGGGTGAGCGATGCGAGCAGGGGGCGGACCCCCCTAGTCTTCCAAGAAATTCTCATCTTGTTGCAAGATTTTTTTATATAATAGAGAGATATATTTGAATGATAACTGAATACACTGCAGAAAATTACATGCAAAAAATAGACACAAAAACTTCAAATGGGAGTTGTATTGCTATTGTTTAGCAAAAAATTCTGCTAATGAGGTAAGCAAAATTTACTTGACAAGATTTCTTAAAGTAAGCTAAATGATCAAAAATACTGTTTTTTTTTTTGATAAGTCAATAATTCTTACAATAAGGAAAACAAGATTTAATGTCATGATGTAAATACTTTTCCCTTGCTTAGGTTTCATTTTTTTGCAGTGTAGTGATTGTTCTGCTGGTCCTAGTCACTATCTTTACCAGAAGGCATTAGGACAACTAAGCGTATATTGGACGATGTGTTGTGTAAAAGTCAGAGGTTATGCTTAAACTTTATAACGCACTGGTGGGGCATCACCTGGAATACTAGGTGCAGTTTTGGTCTCCATATTATAAGAAAAAAAACAAAAGACATAGCAGTGCTAGAGAAAGTCTAGTGGAGAGCGACTAGGGAGTTTGAAGCAAACCGATTTAAGAGGTGACACTACTGAAGTGTTTAAAATTATGAAAGGAGTTTGTGCAGTGGATATGGGGCCATTGCTCAGTGCCGTAGCTGGAGTTCGTGCCCCTCGGGGCAGAGCTTCAATTTGCCGCCCTCCAACATATCGGAATATGTTAACCTATTTAAATAGAAAATTAAAATGATGTATAGAGAAAAACGAAGATAACTTTGCATAGATTTATTCATATATAGGAACAGCAATAATTTTTCACATATAATTATTTATAAGCATCAACTAGACAAGAATATAATATAGATGCACTGATAAGCCGTGTTCTAATTATTAGTTATGCTGCGAAAATGAGAACTAGTGTAGCATACAAGTGATAGGTGGGGATGTTTTCTGCGCAGAGCAAGAACGCATTCGGATTGATAATGAAACGAAATGATAAATTGTAAATTAGTTGTTTATCTTCCTAGAAATTATTATTGGTGTAATGTTTATTTTTGTTATTGCCTCATAAATTTCAACTGCTGTGTCTGATGACGTCACAGAAGGACAGTCAGAAAATTATGTTTGAAGCATTTGTGGATAAAAATCTGAGAATTTTACATTTTTCATTCATGAGTGATATTTTTCCGAACCCTGCTGCTTACACACGAATTGTACTGAGCCGTTTGGCCAATAATGCCACCCCCAAAAATTTGCCACCCTTGGTAGACTGCCCCCTCCTCCCGCCCCTATCTACGCCACGGCCATTGCTTTAAAATAAGTTCAACAAGAACACAAAGACACAATTGCAAACTTATTAAGGGTAAATTTTGCACCAACGTTAGCACGTATTTCTTTATTCACAGATAGCCTTAGACACGGAATAAATAACAAGGAATGTGGTAGAGAGTGAGATGTTAGGAACCTTCAAAACTCAACTTGATGTTATTTTGGAAAAATTATGTGGATAGGATTGGCAAGCTTTGTTGGGCCGAATGGCCTGTTCTTGTCAAAATCTTTGCAAATAATTGTTAGATGTGATTTTTTTTTTTTTTTTTTTTTTTTTTGTGGTTCAGTTTTGTGCAAATTATTTGAGTAATGTACAAAGGAAATACTAGTTTAATGTTATGTTAATGTATTCTGTTTTATTAATACAAAACTAGGAACATAATGCAGAGCAATATCCTTGTTGGTGTAAATGCTTAGTATGTAGTAAAGCTGAGAGAAATACATTTTTTATTTCGATATTTCAAGCTAGTACCACAGTCCCTTCACCTCACATTTTCTATGCCACACAACATGCCTTTGCTGTCAGTGATATCAATACGGTAGTTTCATGGTTGTGGCAGGAGTATTTATTATATTTTAGTACCACAGTAATGAAAGCTCTCTGTGTGATATGTCAGCGGTGTTGTTTATAGGCCACATCTCCTATTGCAACTAACACAGTAAATAGAACATCAAAATAGTTTGCCAAATAGAGGTTGGTGTATCACTCAATCGTGACAGAGTTTGCACTTGCATGAGCTCGGCTAATTTTACTGTACATTCATGTGCTGACCCATTTTTAAAGAAACACTGAGGGGATGTGTGCCTGGCATTGGGTTGATTGTCAGGTCCCAGTTGGTTGGCACTACGGGAGTGTGTGCATGAGTTGCTCCTGCAGTAGACTGGCAGCCTCTCCAAAAGTGGTCTCCTGCTGTGCTTATGAAGCTGCCAGGATGTGACCATGAGTTGATGGACTTTTCTTTTTGTAGAGCATGTCCTGTTTGTTGATTGTTGCATAGTTGGTGTCGATATTTGTAGCACAGATACCTGACTTGTAAAAATGGTGTTTTTGTCTAGACCGGTTTGCGCCGATGTGGAATGGATTGTGGGAAATGCAGTGTGTATATGTAGACGCTGTACTTCTAAAACAAGAAATGAAGGATGTTTTGGGACCTTTTTGTTCCCCACTAACTTTATCATTGGCAGCACCCAAAAACCCTTTATAAACTGAATTAACGAATGTTGGGCTGGTGGTGGGTATTTTTTCCCCACATTCTTGTCTGTAGTTGCTCTTTGTGGAGGAGGTGCACCTCAGAAGGTCATTCACTCCTGGACTCTGATGGTAGGACTGTTTCCATTATCCATTTTTTTCCCCCAAGAAGTAGTTTATCAAAGGGGATTATTCCACCACATCTTTACATCTAATAATTGTGGTTTGCACTTCAGGATCCATACCAATCACTTACAGCAAAGACTTTTTAGGACTGTGTATATTGTTTTGGGGGTGTTCGTGACACTCTCTTTTTTTTATGGTTATCATTACCTTTTTCGCTGTGTTTGTAAGTAGTTACATTTATATTTAGAGCTTAATATGTTTAATCAATTTTGACATTTTTTTGTATGTTTTGGTAATATTGGGGTGTTGAGGTGTAAAATACCGTAGGGCTTAGGTGTTGGCCTAATTCCATCTGTCCATCATTCTACAAGTGTAGGGTTTCATTGCCACGCTAATCTGTTGGCAACCTGGGTACTCCCCAGAAGTCAGGGTTTGCTACAACCTTGTCTGTAAAATGAGGCCTACAGCTTGGGCATTGGATCACATCAACCCCCCCATTTATCACGTTTTAGCATCACCAGATATTCTTTGCAGTCATGACCAATACGTCACCAGACATCAGCTCTGTGCCAGCTGGTTTGAAAATTGTTAGTGATCGTAAGTTACAATGTGAGGTGTGCAGTGATTGATCTCGACCTCCCTTTTTTTACTTACAGTACATGCTTGTTGGAGCCCCCTCCATTTTAAATCTTTAATGTTAAACATGGTAAATATTCTCAACTTCAGCTCATGTTTATATATAGCCGTCCCCCATGGCTCCACCCGCATAGTAGTGAAACAGGACAAACTTTAAAAATCAATAAAAAGGTATCGCTAGCTAAGCGGAGACAAGGTACACTCCAACACGTGACGTGGCGAGAGGTAGACTGACTCCCCATTCATGATGTCGTGCTCCCCTAGGCCCGCAGCCTCTGTCTCGGATTCGCGCAAATAAATCTGTGCCGCAAGCGAACTGTGATACTTGGCGCAATTCGAAGTCGCAGAATCAACCAGAATGTTCAGGCAAATTCTAGAAAAAAACACGATCTAAGTCCGTTAAGTAGTTCTCTTGTTCGCTGGCTAAGCGGATGTAAGACACGCTCCAGGCTAGTGCGTGAGTGAGGAGGTCCCCTCCCCTCGGCCCACTGCATACCTCTTTCAGATTTGTGCAAATGAATCAGTACTACAAGCGAACTGTGATTCTTAGCGAAATGAGAGAAGTTGCAAAATCAACCAGAATGTTAGAGGCAAATTCTGGAAAAAAAACCTGATCTAAATCCGTGAAGTAGTTCTCTCGTGAAAATCGAACAGACGTTGGATTTTATATGTATATCGAGATATATAAAATATATGTATGTGAGAGTTTATATACATTAATAAAATTATGTATGCATATGTAATGCATCTTGACATTGAGTGGAAGATGGACTGCCAATGAGAGACCAGCAGAAGAGCCTAAATGCACATGACGGCAAAGAAGGAAGCCTCTTCCTTCTGAACGAGATGTACATTTTTTCAGCAGTCTGAAGTTAGAGTTGAGGACATGAATTGGTGGCCTCTTTTGTGTGTGTGTGTGTGTGTGTCGTCTGTGCCAGTGATAACACACAACTATCTCATTGAGATGTGGGAGAAAACTTGGAGTACCCTGAAGACAACCCACACAGACATGGGGAGACAATGCAAAGTCTGCACAGACGGCAGCTGGCTGTTGATGGCAAACTCAGGATGGTGGATCCTGCCTGCCTGGCACATAAAATGCAATCTTGGAATGACTGGTATTAGCAGGGAGCCTTTCTATGGCAAAGTCGAGTCAAGTTGATTTTTGAATAGCGGTCTGTAGTGAGTGCATGCTCAGAGTGCTGTAACAAGTTCACAGGTTAGATATGTCATAAATAAACTGTACAAGTTACAAAATGTGCAAACCTACAAATAGATTAGTTTAAATATACGGTAAAAAAAGCAACTTCAAATTGATCAACACAAAAGGATCTTAACTAAAGACGTCACCATACCAGATTTGTATCCGATGCTAATACCAGTGAAATGTCAAGATATTTGATACCTACATGTATATGACACCACGGCAAAAACAGAAATCCCTTTCACTGGCTTTTTAATTACAAGTACCTCCATTATTCAAGTGGACAATATTGATTCTTCTTTGTAATAGAATATGAAATATATAAATACTAATGGTAAATGGCAAATTTTAAAATAACTGTTTCTCAATAAAGTAGTTGCCTAGAAGACAGTTTCTTGTAGCACATAAATGTACTGTATTTCATTATTCTGAAAAGGTAACTGACTTGAAACTTCACCTTTAAGTGCTTAGCAGTGGTGAAGTTTACCACCCAGTATTTACTGTAAGCACCCTAAAACTGCTAAAAATCTGACTTTAAGGTGCTTTATTTCACTTTCTACTAAGATGGCCTTTGCATTTAAATGTGTTACTAATTGTCTTGTGTAGGTGAAACGGAAACTTGACTTGGAGACAGATCACCAGTATGTTGCTGAACCCAGGCACTACTCGAGGGGCAGAGGCCGCTCATCTGAAAGAGGTCAGTGTCCCGTCATACACGGTAAAGAAGCTTTCAAGCCTAATTTCACTTCTCGCATGTCTTATTTACAAATCTTGTACATCGTTGCAATGATCAGATTTGGTTAACTGAGGAGCTGGGCCAGTCACTTCCAGTACAATCACTGGATGTTGATCTGTAGGATTAAATAACTTGGACAATTAAGTGTTAGGTTTGAATGAAGAGTTCCCCTTTTGGCAGGGCATAAGCAGAATGGGTATGTGGGTGGTACAGAACCAGACCATGACCCGGCAGGAGACTTTTGAATAGTAGCATATAACACTAACCTCTGCATGCTGCGAGGGCTGGCTGGGACTACCAGAGGGTCTTAGGAATTCAAGCTTGCAGACAACGTCACTAAAGGGAATTTTCCAGACAGCATAAGATGGGTCCTGTGCCATTGTCAGCTGGCAAGCCCAACAAGTTAGATGTAGAGACCTGATGAAAATCGGTGCATAGACATCTTAAAAGTTGTAATGGGTGTCTGTCCCTTTTTGGAAAAAAAAATGCAGTGGCGCAGTTCCTTTTTGAGCCAGTAGAGGACATTGTAGACTTACGGTCATTTAGTTTTTAACAAGACATTTTCAAGTTCATTTAATTCTAAATCTCTTGGATGAAGGGGTCCAGAGCATGTCCCAGCAGGGGCACCAGTGTATTGAAGTGTGCCCTCCTACACTGAGCCACTTTCTAATTGCCAGTTAACTCAAAATGCGTGTTTTGGTGGTTCTGGAGGGAGCAAAAGTAGAGCCCTCGAAAGCAGGAAAGAGCAATACAAACCCCATACAGACAAAGGTTCAAATCCAGCATGCTGAACCCGTGAGACCCCCAGTGTCACCCTGGAGTTTTATAGGCTATGATGTCTAATTGACTTTAAAGGGAGGGTGGGGTTTGAGTGAGGAGTGAGTAAGAGTAAGGGCTCACTTGGCAACGATGAAGAGAGTATGGTAGAAAGGAATAATCCCTGAAACAATCATTTAGGGAAATTTTTGCAGGATGTTTAAAATTATATTATTATTAATTAAATTATTATAATTAAGTAAAAACTGAATATTTTTGTCAGTTCTTTTCAGGGAAGCTGCATTTGATTTATTTACCCTGCGCCTGCATTGGCTATCAGATGATGGCTTCAGTAGCCCCACCACAAGTCCGCACACAGCCCAACCTTTTAAAACTAAAGCAGAAATAGGCAGCTATTTATTTTATATAACGTTGACGTATATGGTGCCACGTACTAGGAAGCAGCCTTTCAGGATGAATACCCACCCAGTGCTTTTATTCGTTTCGGTCAGCTCTCTTTCCTTTCTTTTAAATATCATTTCCAGTAATATTTGTTTAGATATCGGCTGAAATAGGATAAAACTGTTTCTTTCTTCCTACAGTGTCATGGACCGACTAAAGCACCCTGACAGTCTGACTGCTTATCTAAGAACACCATGAGGCTCAATCGTATTTTATTGTGCTAAATTCTGCATGTTGTTTTATTCTGTTGATTTTTTTTTTGTACTATCTTTAGTTACAGTTTATTTCCCTTTTTATATTTGTTACTGAGAGAATAAGTTCAGACTGATTACAGATGGCAGATAAATTATTTCTGTGTTTGTAGACTGATGGCTGAAATGACCTGGTCAGTTTAAGAGTTTAGTTCAAACCAGGGGTTGTCATTGAATAGCGGCTGTCAGGGCTGTGGAGTCCGTCGAGTAAACCTCCGACTCCTCAATTTATGAAACCACTGACTCCAACAGCTCTAATTGTTATTTAAACCAAAAATACAGAACTAGACAAAGGTTTGGGGGCACTCAGAATTTTGTTTTTGATAGAAATTGATCCCTTTTATTGTGAAGATACCATTACATTGATTTTAAACTGTAGCCAAGGCATTAGTAGGGTGTATAATTCCTATTATTACTTGACATGACTGATTTCTAACTTGTTATTCTTATGTGACTGCAATGCCCCATTTTCAGCAGCAATTCCCTCAATGTCCAAATGGTACACTCCCTCAACTTATCCTTAATTAGTCATAGGTTTCTCTAATAACCAATTAGTGTTAACATTTCTAATTACTATCTGTTCACACGTGTTACAAGGTACTGGCAATCCTAAAGTTCAGTTCTGGGTTTAGGACCCCAAACCTTTACGCAGTAGTGTATTGACCTTGTTGACTGAAAGCACACGACATACAAGATACAAAGAGCATTTGATCAGTACCCACCCAAATCACCAGGCTACTTTTTAGCACCCCAGCCTATTAAAGTTTGGGTTTAAAGGCTGCAGCGTTGCCATTGTGGCTTTTTTATACTATTTATTAAAGACATTACAAACACTGAGTAACATTAAACAAAAGCAACACTTAAACATTAAAAATGTATCAGAAGACTAGAAGAAAAAATCGTTTATTTGAATTGGTATATGACAAATTGGAAATTTTAACACATTATATTACCGTTTATACATTTAGTCGGTGTGTCTGATTCCAGTCACCCAATAATTGCTTCCGACTCCAGCTCCTTGACTTTGACTCCACACCCCTGGTAGCTGCCACAATGTCACTCTAGCACCAAGATATAAGACTGTTGGTAATAAACTAAATCATATAGTGCCTTTTGTTTCTTTGTCTCAGATATGTTGCCTTTTGCATTATGTTTATCTGCATCATTACAAGACAAACTCTAAGACAGGCAGACAAGAAAAGACAGTATAACTTTAAAAAGATGGCCATGCGAGGTCCTGTGTAAGACCGATAAATGACTGACGAAACTTGTCTTAACTGTGCCTTTCATATCTATCAGTCTGTCTGAAAGTTATTTTAGAACTATATAAAACCAGCCATCCCCCGCGGCTCCACCAGCGTATTAGTGAAAAAGGACAATGAGGAGGGCCCTGCCCGGCTTCCCACTCCCCTCGGCCCACAGCCTCTGTCTCAGATTAGCGTGAATATATCGCTCCTGCAAGCGAACTATGATTCTTAGCGCGATGTCACAAAATCAACCAGAATGCTCAAGCAAATTCTAGAAAAAAAAAAACCTGATCTAAATCCGTTAAGTAGTTCTCTCGTTCGCTAGCTAAGCGGAGGGAAAGTACACACCCCGAGACAGATGCTTGAGTGAGGAGGGCCCGGCCTGCTGTGTCTCTCTCGATTCGTGCGAATAAATCGGTAACGCAACCAAACTGTGATACTTAGCATGATGAGAGAAGTCGCAAAATCAACCGGAATGTTCAAGCAAATTATATATATATATATAATATATATATATAAAAAACGGATCTAAATACATTAAGTAGTTCTCTCGTGAAAAACAGACAGACAGACGTTGGATTTTTTTAAATATCTTTTTATATAATACGCAACCGTGGCTGTTCATTTGTCTGTCCAGGATTATAAATCACCTGTAGCTCGCAAACCGTTTCACCTATTGACCTGAAATTTGCTACACATATACTACGTGATGCCTACTGTCCACTTTCAGGGTGATGATTGACCTCCAAGGTCAAAGATCAACCCAGGAAGGTCAAGGTCAAAAATCAGATAACCTATAGCCTGAAATTTGGTACACATATACTACGATGAAACTCTGCACTACAGCTTTATATTAAAAGCAAAGAGTGTTGGATTTATTACTCATTTTATTGTTGAATCAACTCTCGGATGCGTACGGGCGCGGAGTAAGTATGGTCAAGTCAAGTGTATCCACTGCATGTTATTGAGCAGTACGCCTTTACTGGTATATTATATATAGTGTGGAAATAAAAAAGAAACTCCACAAAAATAAAGGTTTGGGGACCATCCCCGTATATTGTCCTACAGACAAAATAAAGCAAAAATGGCAAAATAATTGATCAAAGTACTGTATTCAAGCATTTGACAAAGTTCATGGAACAAGATGGCGTTTATATACAGAATTGAATTATGGGAACAGGAAATGGTTGGCAGGAAGTGACATCATTCGGACTGGCCGACCATTTTGGAACCCGGAAGTAGAGGCAATTATTTTTCTTCGGGTTTTCTGTTGAGAGATGAAGAGATTCAGGCAAGTACCACGTGACAAACCCCTTATCTCGTGATATTTCACTCACGTTTAGGCTTTTTGACTGCCTCCTAATCGCACGTGTATGACAATAGATATATAGAGAGCGGGAGATGTTAACAAGTGTTCTTTCTAAAATCCAGGTTTGAAGTCTCCTGGAGAAAAGTCTCGCTATGACACTTCCCTGAACCTGACAACCAAACGCTTTTTGGAGCTGTTGTCTCAGTCCCCTGATGGTGTGGTGGACCTCAACGTGGCTTCGCAGATACTGAAAGTTCAAAAGAGGCGCATCTACGACATCACAAATGTACTTGAGGGGATCCAGCTAATAACCAAGAAGTCCAAGAATAACATCCAGTGGCTGTAAGTGGCTCTCTTGTGTTTGCCAACAAAAATCGTGCACATTGTAAATATTTAGAGGTTCTGGTTGCAATTCAACCACAAGAGAAAATGCCATTTCCCGCCCACCAGGTTAATTTTTTTCGTTTTATACAGTTGACTAAAACCAATGTCGCATTACATGACTTCTAGTCATTGGGTATGTCAGACTTGCCAACAGACGTTGCTGACCTCATCATCAAACCATGTCAGTCAGTACAGCTGAAAATTGCTGGCCATGTCTCATTTAGTGACTGCTTGCCAAACTTCCAGCACAGTCACGCTTGCCCCTTTTTGTGACAGCCAATAACATGCCACCTGATGGTAGTGTGAGATGAGTTAACAGGTATGGCAGGTTCAGCTGCAATCCTGGACCTTTTGTTTTATTCTGTTGTAGGATGCAAAACATGAAATATCAGACAGAGAAGCTCTTTATTTGTTTTTGGGGTATTAAACACCCGCATTCCTTATTCTTCTTCGGTATGTGCTTTGTACTTCCAGATGAGCATTTGTTGGTTGTCTGTGCTTATTCACACAAGCCCACCCGTACAATGAGACGTGTTTGTTTGACCAGTGGACTATTTGGATTGAGTCACTGGGCTTGCCACATTACATGGTTGGCTTCATGGGAATGCACCACTGACTGCCTCCAACTTGCTAAGATTACATAAACCAAGGTTACCACTGAAAATCGCTGGAAATGTCGTCTAATGTGACATGGCCTTAAGCTGAAAGGTCAGCATTACTTCACATCCTGGAGAGTTCTGGTAGCTTTGTTCTCTCCAAATTGTCCAGCGCATATCTTTGAGTTTGTAGGGCACTCAAGTGGAATTTCCGACTAAAAAATCTTATTTACCACCTCCTCAATGGCATGTGAGTGCAGCATTAATCGGACAAAAAATATTCTTCTTCATCTTTGAATCCCTAGCTGGCATTTGGTTGGGATTGGCTCCTAAGCCCCTACGCTGCAGTGGATGCCGATGGTTGTCAGATTTCAATCGTAACGTGTTTCTGGTCTCCTCGATGTTAAGTCCTCACATGTTTGGCCTACTTGATCCACCAGGTTTTCTTTGGCACTGATCGTTGGACTTTGCACTGGGCGGGTCGATTTCAAACTATTAACATCCCTAATGCCAAGCTCCCTTGCTGAACAGTTTCTCACTACATTTTTGAAAAGTTTTTTTTCCTCTGTTCTTCCTCTGACCAGTGGCAATAACTCAGAGAGGGTCTCTGCCACCAAATATCAGAGCCTGAAGAAGGAAGTGGCTGACTTGGCGCGGGATGAGCAAATCCTGGATGAGCTCATTTCAAAGTGCAACCTACAGCTAAAGCTGCTCACAGATGATCCACAGAATAAGAAATATCCTTTTAAAATGAAACCCCCTCTGCGTGCCTTCTGTCTGTTTAGGATTCTTCACGGTAAAGTGCTTATCACCAGAGAGCAGTGTTGGGAATTGTTACTTTTAAAAGTAATTTAGTTACAGTATTCATTATTTTGAAACCCAGAGTAACTAAATAGAGCTTCATATGACATATCTGCACCTCTGACTTTTCTTTTGCATTTAAATTGTTGGACCTCTCGGACAGCATCCCTTTGTTTTCTTTGGCACCATATGCCATCTAGTGGCTAAGTGGTGGTGATGTCTCTGGTGTTTCCTTTTGAGGTAAGTTTCAGGTAACATGCCCCATTGTGCCCTGGTGGAACACTTCTTGTTTTCTACCTCTCCCGTGCTGATGCTCCTGGGCACAGAACCCACTGATGGTCTTTGTCTTTCCACATGGGCAACACTTTTACAACCAGCAACCTGGTTGGAGATCTTGTGTGGACAGTAGATCTGTCATCCTGTTGGTGACTTTACCCGTGGCAAATTCCCTGCTAGCACCCTCTCACACCCACCTCTGATTTTGATGTATTCTGCTCTCTTACTAATAGATCAATGTGTTTTGAATGTCTCCACTGAAGTTTTGCTAAATCTGAGTTACACTTCTTAATGCTGCACATTGGCATATGTCAAGTGCCAGGACCTAAGGCAGGCAATTGACCTTCCAGACCAGCTGGTGATGGTGGTGAAGGCTCCAGCAGAGACGCAGATGCAAGTGTTGGACCCCAGTGAGGTGAGTGTGTCATGCAACTTGTCTTGCGTCATGCCCGGCCATTGGAACCTTTCTGCTTACAGGTTTTGAGATTCTCAGAAAGTGGAAGCTGCAGTGCGCCTGAGGCTTTGAGGTTACATGAGATACAAGGAGCTTCCTGCCATGGCAGCCAACCACTTTGCCTCAGCTCTGTCTGGATGCCTCTAGTGCCAGGACTGGAAAGTAAAGGCCCGCACTCATTGTCCGATACAGGATGTTCACCTTTTGCATTTATGATTCACCTTACAAAGGAAACAAGAATAAGTTTGAAAATTGTAACAGTAAGCAAAAAAAAAAAAAAAAACACACTTGATATATTGTAACACCTAAGTAAGAAATGGCAAATCAAAGTCTTGTGGTCAAGTCAGGATCAGTCAGGTCCATGTTTATATATTAAATAAATAAATTGAATTAAATAAAATCGGACAAGACAAGTTCAGTGTGATCTGAGATTTAAATGATGCAGAGTAGAGAGAAGCTTCACAAACAGACCACATGAGAGCGCCTGGTCTTGGAGAAATTAGAGGCCGGCAGTCTGATGGAGGGGCAGGAGATTCATAAATCAGAGGCCTGTGGCATGTGCTCTGGCATAGATGTATCGGGCTTTCTCATGAGAAGATGACCAACCTATAGATACTTTATTAATACCCAAGGGGAACTTCACATACTCCAGCAGCAGCATACTAATAAAAACAATATTACTTAAAAAAGAGTGATTAAAAACACAGTGTAAGTTAAAAAGTGCAAGGCAGGTATAACAGACGATAACTTTGTATGATGTTACCGTTTACCCCCCTGGTGGAATTGAAGAGTCGCATGGTGTTGGGGAGGAACGATCTCCTCAGTCTGTCAGTGGAGCAGGACGGTGACAGCAGTCTGTCGCTGAAGCTGCTCCTCTGTCTGGAGATGATCCTGTTCAGTGGATGCAGTGGATTCTCCATGATTAACATGAGTCTGCTCAGCGCCCATCGCTCTGCCACAGATGTCAAACTGTCCAGCTCCCTACCTACAATAGAGCCTGCCTTCCTCACCAGTTTGTCCAGGCGTGAGGTGTCCCTCTTCTTTATGCTGCCTCCCTAGCACACCACCGTGTAGAAAAGGGCGCTCGCCACAACCGTCTGATAGAACATCTGCAGCATCTTATTGCAGATGTTGAAGGACGCCAGCCTTCTAAGGAAATATAATCGGTTCTGTCCTCTCTTGCACAGAGCATCAGAATTGGCAGTCCAGTCCAGTTTATCATCCAGCTGCACTCCCAGGTGTTTATAGGTCTGCACCCTCTGCACACAGTCACCTCTGATGAACACGGGGTCCGTGAGGGGCCTGGTCTTCCTAAAATCCACCACCAGCTCTTTGGTTTTGCTGGTGTTCAGTTGTAGGTGGTTTGAATCGCATCATTTAACAAAGTCCTTGATTAGGTTCCTATACTCCTCCTCCTGCCCACTCCTGATGCAGTCCATAATAGTAGTGTCGTCAGCAAACTTTTGCATTTTTATACCGAGTACTGGTCTGGAGGCAGGGAAAGAAGACCATTTTGGCTAAGATGCAGCTTGCTGTCAACAACGTCAGACACCCTGAATATGTTCTGTTTATCATATAGTACCTTTCCTGCCAGTCTATTTAGTCTGCTTAATATATAGCCCATTACACAGCACCTCCACGTTTCTGCTATCCTAGCTGTCTGGGCTGGTCCTGTGAGTGCCCTGACACAGGCTAGACGAGTATTCACCCAATCAGAGCAGACTCTCTACCAGAGGTGTCAGCTATTTCCTCTCTCGGCCTGTGGCCATGTTGCAATAAGTGTGGTAACACATCTGATTAAACAGTACCGGTGGATTTATATCTTTTTATTTTTTTTATGTCAAGCAGGAGGGTGAACTGACCCACCGTGCAACTCTTCTGTTAATCTGGCATCATCTTTTGAGTCCGCGTTTAAAGCATCTTCTGCCATCACCACAGTGGGAATGTAGCTGTCAGTCCGATGTGTTTAATGGGGATTAAAAACATCAAGTAAAGAAAAAACGGAGCTGGAAAGTGGTACCTGCACTGGCCTATTAGTCTGAACATGGTGGCATTGTTCCTGTCGCTCCGTCCTGTACTTCAGAGTGGAACAAACGGCACAGCATGTTGGTTAACAAGCAGGCTAGCACGCTAATCTGAGCCAAATTCATGTTCATTCTATATGGTGCCTTTCATTGGCCTCATTGCAGAGCTCAAGAGACACCTAAAGCTCATGGGCCTTATCTGACTGTGGACTCTGAGGTTTGTGACATCCTGTCTTTTCATGAGATGCGGAACATATCAAACGAAATGTGAAGTACAGAAATACTACAAGGACTGTAACATCTGAAAAGGAAAACAACAAAGTAAAATGAGCAGCAAAAAATATAATTTACTATCCATCTACCCTCTTGTTTTAATCAGTTGGAGTCAAGGGATTGGTGATGATATGAAAAATATGGATCACCAGGGGATACCCAGGAACACTGAGCATGGAGAAGGAGGTTTTTTGATCGGAGTTTGGGATTGGGGCTGGCCTAACCTGGGTATACCTGGGAAGTGGCTGTTAAAGTCCCGATGATGACAATTGACTGTTTTCCATTTTGTTGTTGTCATTTCATTCACATTATTTCAATTTATTAATGCTTCACATTTCTGTTATCCCCATGTAACATACATTACTTTTACTCAACATTTTCCAGACTGAGTCTTGTAATTTCTATATTGACCCCAAAACATAGAAGCAGGCGTGCTTCCTTAAACAAGGCATCTAACTAAAAGCTGAATTTTGTTGGAATGAAAAAACCTTCAGCCATATGGGGTTCCCAGGATGGAGTTTGAGAATCGCTGTATTAGAAGGTTTTCTTCACACAGTGGCCAGTGGAGTAAGGTACCAGTTGTGGACATTAGGGACCTTCAAAAGTCATCTAGATGTTTTTTTGGAGAAGTTAGGCAAATAGGACTGGTGCTGCTGTTGGACTGAATGTCCTGTTCTTACCGATGGTCGTTCTGATCATAAGTTGGTCCACTACTGAGCTCACACACGCACTTCTATTTTTTAACATTGCTGGCGTTGAAGAAAAACAAGACATAACATGAAGTAGAAGTCATAGTTTGGACTTGGGTGCTTATGTCAATAATGTCCAAAAGGCATTCCTTTTCTGGTCGTTAAATCCGGAAGGGAGAGCCCATTTGCTCCCTTGTCGTCATCCTTCCTCTGAAGGAAAAACTGCTTCCTAACCAGACACGGTCTCAGTGTTCAACAGTGTGGTGGGGTGGGGTGGCTGAGGCACAGGATACTGAAGCACAAGGTTGCCAGTTCAGTTACTTAACATGTCTACTGTCCAGGCGTTCAAATTAAACTGTTTGTTGAGTTTGACTTGATTGTATGGAATGTCACGTGCTTTTAATAAATTCAATAAAATTGTTCTCCATTCTGTGATGTATCTGAACCTATACGGAAAATGAATGGTAAGGGTTTTTAAGCCGTTCATGTTGAATTTTGGCATTACGCCATAGAGATTATACACGACACGTGTAATCTTCCTCTCTTTTCTCCCACAGGGCCTACAGGTCTCCTTGAAAAGCACCCGTGGTCCCATCGAGGTCTTTTTATGCCCGGAGGATGGCTCTGAGGAATGCAGTCCTGTGATGGGTAACACCCCAGTGAAACAAGCTCCACGGGAGCTCTCGAGCAGCACCTTGTGTTTGGGCACATCTTTGGAATGCAGTCCCCCCAACACGTCACATGCTGTGACTTCATCGGTCTCTCTAGAGAAGACCACCCCACCCGGCGAACAAGGTAAATCTACATTGTGTGGAACTGAAGGGAGAGTTGGGGGGGTGCAGTCAGGCTGGTAGACTCGGTGAGTTATTCCACGTATTCCTTGTAGCATTGCCATAATATTAGGTGTGCGTTAAAATGGACCAAGGAATTGCACTGTGGGAAGGTCGTTCTTTTCACGGTTCTATCTCAGAGCCACAACAGCAACAAAACTAATCATGACACAAGCAGTTTATTTATTCTCGGCTTGTGTTAATGAATCATTCAGCATACAAAGCTACAGCCAGTCTCCGCCTTAAGCAGACGGAGATGAGTGCAGCATATACAGAGGGTGCTCTTGGTGTTCTGGCTGCTGTCTTCTCCAGGTGCATTTAGGGTGTCTGAGGTTATGGAGGGATGCAATTTAGAGGTCCCAGGGTTGAGCAGATCAGCAACTGTGGTGCTCTGACTGTTGTAGGGTCTCTAAATATATCATTTTTGTAACTTTTTAAGATCATACTGTTTTGGTGTAATAAACCAGTCTGTAACAAACTAGGAACTTGACCAGACCATTTCTAGAAATCTTGGGATAAACTTTCTCCTGGCAATACCCCAGAATGCTTTCTCCCAGACTTGTATAGCACAAGAATGAAAACAAAGTTAAGCATACCATATTAAAACGGGAAAGTGAGCACAATAACACAGCAATGATAATAATAGGAAATAAAAAATATACACTGCATATTGTATGTGAAAGAATAACACTTCATAAGCAGCCTATTAGCCAGGGTAACTCAATACTTATCCACACTTTTGTGAACATTTTGTTTGGGTTGGCTGTAAGACTTTCCTCACATACATGTGGAAATGTGGTGGGGTCTCTGCTCCCAGTGGTAAAGATTTCAAGCCCTAGTACACCATAAAAAGCGGATCACTGCTCGGTGCTGTTCTTTGGTGCACAATCCCATGGTGTTCGTGGGGTGTTTTTGGTCTAGGTGTTCCCATCTTCTCCCTCATTACTGATGTGACTCTGTAATGTGGCCCAGTGTGATCACAGGTGCCCTGTATTGGACCATCAGCCCCTCCAGAATGTGTTCACGCCTGGTGCCTGATTACGGAAACTTGTTCATAGCAAAATAAAAGGCACTGGAGGGTGTTAACTACATTGGAATGCAATGCATAGAAACATGTTGTATTTCACTTTGGGAGTTTTGTTCTGCGATAATTAAAAACCTACCAACCAAATGATTGATTGCTTTGCACTATGGCATGCGATTTTGTGTCGGTTTAAAATGCAATACAACAGTGTTCTGCATTTCAATTCTTGTCCATAGAGTGTGTGTCTTAACCAAAAGCAAAGCAAACGTGTTGCAATTCGTTTAGCAATTGCTCCCAGTGTATTGCTATGTCGATTCAAGGCCACACATTGACCAGGCCAAAACTGAACGTCGTCAAAAGATGGGGCAAGGGACACCAACAGCTGTGGTAAGAGGCTTTTCACTTTTAAACATTTGTGTTCTGGCAGTAAGCACAAGTTTCGTCAGTGTGGAGTAAATAAATGAAGCATTGAGAAGTGTGTATGGTAGTAGATAGAGCGTGCATGCATATTTTTATGGTCTGAACACACACCAGAATGGCTTAAAAGGAAAACAAATTTAAAAGAAAATGTCTGACTTGACAGTTACAGTGAGGCGCTATGCAGGCATTTTACTCTTGATATAAAGAAGCCCCAGCCGCGTTTCTTGACACACTTTTGCTGAATAATTCATTGGCTGAAAGTACGCAGTGTTAGTGTGTCAGAGGATGTGTAGAATAGTTCATGGAGACACTCGTCTTTGTTTTCATTGTCTTTTTCTGCTACCTCCAGTGGGTCCTGAGTCTTGGGTTTTGCTGAAAGAGCAAACTTATGTCAAGTTGTCTAAATAATGTGTTACTTGCCTCATACTGAATCCTACTGTTCCATTCATCTTCTGATAACCCTGACCAATATGTCAAGACGTTTAGGAATAGCCTTTACGGTCGTCCCCATCTGCTGGTATTTACAAACCGTATTTAAGCGAATAACAGTTTAACAGTTCATGAACAGGCCACTTCTTCATAATCGTAGCTCTTGAATGCTTTCTGTGGATGTTATTGTAGCCGCTGGAAATTCTTCTCATGTTGCTGCTTCTCTTACATCGGCTCTTGCCAGCAATCAGTCGACACGAAAGAGAATGAAGTCCTCATTTTCAATGCCAGCATCCACCTATTCAATGAAATGGCGGATCTCAATGAAATCACCATCTTTTTACTACTGGGTGAACACACTCATGATTGGAATGCCTCACACCCCAAACTGTTGACTCTCTTTTTGCCCCACCTTTGGACGCTGATTGGTCATTTTGGTTACAATCCAATTTGACATGACCAATGTGTGTTATAGAATCGAAATACAATACACGCAGAGCAGCCAGTAAGTGAAATGCATTATGCTTGGTTTGGTTTTAGTTGTGACACTCGATCTATGGATGTGAATTAAAATGCAATATGCTTTTGTATTGTGTTTTAAACTGACACAAAAATTGTACACTGTAGTGAAAAGCAATGAAATATTTGGTTGATAAATACGTGCCAAAATTTGTAAAAACGTATTGCAATGTAGTTAACACTTTGAACTGCACTACGTTTTGAAAGAAATAATCTGTCCATACCTGTTGACTGGAAAATGCTGGTGCGGAATTGTCCGAATGTGGCCCTTATTGCTCCACCGGATTCTTTTGCTTTTCATCCTGCATTTTGTTCATCATCCCCACCCATGCAAAAAGGTGATTCCTGGAATTGCACCCATCCTTTACCAACCCGCTGATCGAGTTAAACGTGACTGGGAGTCCGTCTCAGTGGCATAGGGCTCAGGGTGCCAGTCCAGTGCAGGTCGCACATCCTTCGGGCTCACACTGGGCCAGTCCAGAGTTGCCAGCTCTGAGGCCTTTGGGGTGCGCTAGCTACTGAACTTTTTGATCCAAGGGTTGCCTGTCCAGACAAAATCCAGGCCTTCATTTCCAACAATATTACTCATTTGGAATGTCACCCGTACAGTAAGTGTTTGTTGCCAAGCGCTTGCTAGAACACGTGTTACCCACAATCTGGTTTTCACTCCCTGAAAGTGCCGTTGGCTGTGTTTTTGATTTTTCTGGTTTTTTTATGTGTGTGCAATTTATAATTTTTTTTTTTGCTTTGTATTTTCCTGCTGCAGAGGTGCTGCTGACAGGGAGCAGTCTGTCCCCACTGGGAGCGTTTGCCGACATTACCGGCCTCTCTCCGCTGCCGTTATCAGAGTTCCTATTGGACAAGAATGTTGACGAATTGCCACCCTTACCCCTCGAGTCCTTCATCAGCCTGTCCCCTCCTCACAGCAGCGAGTACCACTTTGGGCTGGAACCTGAGGAAGGGATCAGTGAACTGTTTGATTGTAACTTTGGGGATCTGACCCCCTTGGAGTTCTGAACCACCATGGCTGTCAGGGTTTGGGGGTCCTGCACAGGTTTTTTTTTTTTTTTATATATATATATAAAAAAAAAACTGACTTATTATTTTTGATTCAATTACAATCAGTTTTATAGGATGAAGTGTTGATGTTCTTCTACCGTGTAAATGTTTCTGTACGGGGTTGGTGGCGAAAACTCTAAACAGAAGTGAAATTTCATTAATGTGGCAAAGCTGCAAGGTGGGTGGCGTTGCTTCCCAGCATCACAGGTGTTCAGTTTCGCTTTCCAGTGTTTCCCACTTTTGTGGATCGCATAGTTGCCCACCTCCTCGACACCCGCAGAGGCTAAACGTTGGCTCATGTTTGAGGTCGCCGCATTTCTGCATATGTTTGTCGCTTGCAAGCTACACTATACTGGTTTCCGTTTCTTAATCCCCTTCTTTTAATCCAAACGTCTTGTTCAGATCAGTTTTAACTTTGGTATGAAGGTTGTTTCTTCGTTTTCCGTCGATTCTTAGCCACTGTTCCCTTTGTGTGGCAGAGTGACTCTTATTGGCCATCTTGGTCCTTAACTGCAGTTCTTTTAAGACTCCTCTTGAAAGGTTAGAAGCTCTTCAGTGAGAGGCCCATCTTGCAAGTTGTACAGATCTTCAACTTAATTTCATATATAAACTTAATTCCTCCCTCTTGATTGCAAGTTATTGAGCAGAAGTCATCATACTTCAGTATTAGAAAACAGCATTTAAATGATCTGCCAACTTGGAGAAAAAGAAAAACACACCACTACCACAGTGCCAAGACCACCCACCACACCAAGGATCATATGCCATAACCTAAAAATTTGGATCAGTGTGGCGGTGTTTTTCCAATTTGTGCAATCACATCAGTGAGGTGAGCAGTGGATGGTGGCCTGGTCTCAGAGCTGAGCCTCCAAGAGGTCCAAGTGTTGTAAGCAAAACAACGAAGTAAGAAGTGCAGAAGTGAATTGTTGGTTTTTTTTTCCCACGTTGGTAAATTTGTACTTTTAACTTATTACATGTTTTTTTTCTCTGCTCTTTTGTGAAGCTGAGTACAGTTTTATAAGCTGTTTCTTTGTGTCTTTATTCTAAGTGTTTCATTTTATTTATTTCAGTGTTTAATTATTTAATTGATGCAGTAGTTTTAAGAAGTTAGAACAACGGAGGTGTACATTGTTTAAGGTCATTTTTATTGTTCGTTACTCCTCCGCAGCTTAGCAGCTGCCCACCCATTCTGTAAGCTGGAATGCACGGATGGCTGTTGGGAGCACGAGATGATGTGGCATGCTGGGCTTGAATGATTTGGGAGGGTGGAAGGGTGTGTGTGTTTGAGTCTTATTTTCGTAATGAATATTTCCGCATTTTGTATAAAAAAAAAAAAAATAAAGAAAAAATATATATACCTTTCAGGTTCATATTGATGGGACCTTTATTTCTCTTTTTTGTTTTTGAAAAGCACTTTTCTTTATGTTATCTGTAATTTTGTTTTTTATTAAGTGTTTAATGTATTTAATATTTAGAATTTGATTGCAAAACTGTGTGTCTGTCATTTGTTTCACTTCTGTTGGGGTAGAGCGGTATGATCTGTGTCTGGGTTCGGGGTAGGGCGACAGGGGAAGGGGGATCTTTAAAAAAAAAAAAAAAATAAGTCTGGCAGGAAATTGGAGTAAAATGAGTTTGATTGGGGGTGTGGAAGAATGTATTGGAGTGTTTCAAATAAACAAATAGATGAAATCCTCTGTAAACCCAGACACAGGCGATGCACAAGCCAGTTTCTTCACGCCGGTCCCAAGCCCAGATAAATGGGGAGGGTTACGTCAGGAAGGGCATCCGGTGTAAAATTTTGGCCAAATCAATATGTGGACATCAATACAAATTTACATAAAGGTGATCCGCTGTAGCAACGCCTAAGGGCTTGTTTATACTTCACGCTCAGAACGTGTAACGCGCCTGCATCATGGCTGCCACGTGTTCCCAGTGTTCAATTGACGTGTCCTCTGAGCAGGTCCTCCAAAATTAACGCGACGCGTGCACGAGTTGCAGTACTAGCAAAAAGTCAGGGGGGGGGGGGGTGCAGTGTGATAAAAATCGGAACGTGACGTCAGAGTCTGTGTTTACTATCTACATGTGACAGAAAGCCGCTATGCAGATCTTACGAGATCAATGTGCGTGCTTCGATTTTTGATGAATGGTTCGATGTGGTGAAGCAAAATGCCGACATACAGATGCATTGGTGGTGCTTTTATATTCAAGTGCCGCATATTCCCGATCGTAATGACACGACACATTTTAAAAGACTGGCATACCATCTTCTGTGCCGTCGTTTTTTTTTTTTTTTTTGCAACTTCACAACAGCAACATAATGTACAGCACTGTATTTGAGCCACTGAGAAAAAAAAACTAAGGACATTGTGAAAATGTGTATTTTGTGATTAAAGTGGAAATCTCAGCTTTAATCTCGAAATGTCCACTTTAACCTCGTAGTTTACTTTATCATTAAAGCAGACCGTTGTAAACGTCACCCCAGTTTTTAATCGCTACAGCAAGCAGCATTAGATCACCGCACAGAACACATTACATGTTTGATATCCCAACTCTCTGCACATTTAGAATCTTTAGTTTTATACTTAATCACTTTCAAGATGAAATGCATTAAAGTATGTATGTACATTTTACAGGAAAATTGTTAATTTCGTTTAAATAATGAACACTGTTAATAATTACAAACATGCAGGTGACACGGTGGCAGAGCGGTAGCACTGCTGTCTCGCAGGGAGTCACGTCGCTGGTATTCCCTGCTTGGATTCCACACTGTGCTCTGGTTTCGTTCCAAAGATCTGCAGATTTGGGGATTTGGTCCCGCTAAAATGACTCCCGTGTATGTGTGTGCTTGTATTCACCTTGCAATGAGCTGAATCCCCGTCCAGGGATTGTTTCTGCCTCGTGCCCAATGCTTGCTGGAGTGAACACATCCCTGGATGGATGGATTTAATCATTAAACATCCTTTTCAGAGATATTGTGGTAAGGTGTCATCGGAATTTAATGGGTGTTTTCCCGGGCAATTCACAACACAGCGAAGCCGAACCTGTTCTCACTGTGATGATATCTCACGCTGCCACCTGCTGGATTCCTCCAGATTTACGTAAAGTATGCAGCAAGTATAAACAGTGAAACACTTGCGTAGCAGGAGCGTCCGTTGCAGCATGCGTGAAGTATAAACCCGGTCTAACGGGAGCAGCCGAAAGAAGAAGATAGATAGATACTTTATTAATCCCAAGGGGAAATTGACATACTCCAGCAGCAGCATACTGATAAAAAACAATATTAAATTAAAGATTGATAATAATGCAGGTATAAGAAGACGACGACCATAGGAGCAGAATGGATGGATACATACTGTTACCTTACATACTGCTACAGCAGTGTTTATTCCATTGGCCAAAACTGCTGAATGCTTCCTTGGCAGCCCTTCTGATCATCCATGGAGCCTTTCTTGCAGCTCCAGACTCTCTCATCTGCTTCATCCACTTCCTGCATACTGGGATCACAGACAACACAATCTGCACTCGGTTTCACAACTCCATGAGCTGATCCACTAGCTGGGAGACGTGCTGATGGCAGATTTTAGCAGAGGAGACGCATATCCTTCTTGTAGGTACGTGTGCCCTCTTTCTACACCTTGCAGTTCAGTGATTCTGCTGTGTGGCATTTCTTTTCTTCAGCTTCTATTGTCTTTTTTACAAATGTTTTACTTTATTAAAAAAAAATTAAATAAGTACAGTATGTGTGAAATACCAAAGCACTCACATATAGCAATTTCTTTTTCTACAGTACCCACGGTGTTCACAATGGACCATGAGCATTCTGGCTAGGGAGAATGCATGGGGACTACTACACCACTCTAGAAGGCATTGGGCATAATGGTCTTAGGCCTGTGTGCAGCCACTTGACCATGGAAACCCATTCCATAAAGCTACAGACATGCACTTCTTCTGTTGGTTGTTGCTTCCAGGAGGCAGTTTGGAGGTCTATTGTGACAGCGCAGAGGGGCAGGTGCTTTCTGTGTACTTTAGCAGCCCCACTCTCTCTGTGTTTGTGTGGTCCACCACTTCATGGCTGAGCTGTTCTTGCTCTTCAGCACTTCCACTTCCCAATAATGGCACTTACATTTAGTGCTGACTTGTGACAAAGGTGGCATCCTATGACAGTGCCAAGTTTCTTCACTACAACCCAGTGTTTGTTAAAGGAGACTGCACGGTTATGTCTTCATTTTAAGCACCTATTAACAACACCTGAACTCAATCATTTTGGGGAGTCTCTAAATATTTTTGGCCATATAGCGCATGTAAGGACTTCTGATTTTGAAAATATTAACAATTTGGGTGGACTACACAAATATGTATAGTAGATTATCAGGATGTATTTTGATTTGTAAGATGTATTTCTTCCAGACGAGTTAATTTTGGCACTGAGGTCATTGTCCCCTATTTATTATTTAGGATTGTCTGCATTCTGACAAAATTAATTAGGCAAATTGTGTAGAGAATAACAAAGGAGACCAAATATTAAATAGTTCAGTATCTCTTGGAATGTGAGAATAAAAAGACCAGCTCTCTAAATAATCCTATCAATTAGAAGTGAGATCCTGCTAGCCATGGTGGTCCCCCAGGACTGAACTAGTACTATTATTTTCTTTGTTCCAACGTGTATTTATCACAATCATTGTGTAATCCATTAAGTAACAAAACAAAATTGATTGTAAAATGGCAGCGTTAGTGGCTGCTAGTCGTCTAATTTATAGTGCCTATAAAAAGTTCTCCAACGTTGAGCCACGGTGGACTTCATTTGTCTCTTTTGGTTTTTTTTGAGACTGATCAAAAGACTTCATGGTTAATCCAGGCCTGGCTAGTTTTTATTCTGAGCTTCTTTTAATGACCGCACCTGTCCTTTATTAGGGTGGCACCCCTAATAGTCATTTTTGGCTACTGAGAGGAGCCATTTTTAATCGGTGATTTAAAAAAAATTTCCCCCCTGTTGAATTTATTTCATGAACGCACCCTCACTTCATTCTGCAGCGGGCAGTGGTGCACGGTGCACCAGTAGAAAATTGTCAGCCAGGAGAAGTTTCCGTGTATCATTTTCACAGCAGTTTAGCACGTTAGGAAGCCACCTTTATTACTTGTTGTAAAAGTGACACACGTGGTGTAGTGGCATGGTGGGCAGTGGGTGTTCTGTTACCTTCTGATACAGCTCAGCATGTGGCAGTACAGTTGTGGAGATGGAGAATAAAGCGGAGAGACCAGTGGGCTTTCTTGGTGCAAATGGAAGGAGCGCTGGAATGTGGTGCCCTTTACAATTAAAAGTAGGTGGCACGTTGTGGACTGAGTGCACTGCATGCGCTTCCTTTGCTTTTGCAGGCCCAATGATGTATGCAAATGTGAGAATGAACAGTGGGTTTATTTCTTTGTTAACATGGAACATGAAACTTGGCCATAAATGAGTTGCATTTTACCCAAAAAAAAAAATGAGTGGTTGTGTTGAAATGCTGGTTCATGTAATAAAATGTTTGTTCTTACTTTTGCATACATTGTCGGGTATGCAGTGTCTGTGCTTTCTAATTAGAACATTAGAATACTCTAGACGAGAACAGGCCAGTCAGCCCAACAAAGCTCGCCAGTCCTGTCCACTTATTTCTTCCAAAAAAACATCAAGTGAAGTTTTGAAAGTTCCTAAAGTCCTCCTGTCTACCACACTACTTGGTCGCTTATTCCAAGTGTCTATCGTTCTTTGTGTAAAGAAAAACTTCCTAACGTTTGTGCGAAATTTTTTTTTTGATATGTGCTGTGCTGTGCTCTGTACACGCATTGCATTCTATTCACAATATGCCACCTCGTGTGTTCTCCTTCTCCCACGTCAGATTTTACTGCAAGCTTTGTACTTTGTATACTGACGTTTTTGCTCCTCTTATTCACTTGGCACAGTTTGGTCCTGGCTGCGATCTTTGTATTCTCATTTGTGTAAAAACATTGCACACAAGGTGGCACATTGTAGACTTTTTTTTTTTTTTTTTTAAACTGCCTAAAACAGTATTATTTAGTACATTTTTTCTATGATTTTTTTCAATTGCAATTTGCATGACTGTTCAAATATAAAAAAAAAATTTGTGAAGTTTAAAAAAAAAAAAAAAAAAAAATCATTTTGATAAACTCCTTCTCCTACTTAATTTTCATTATAGAAGTTTTTCGATTTTTAGGACCATACTATGATATATACGGTTATTGTTAAAAATTTTGTTCAAATGTTTCTATTATATTTAAAAAAAAAAAACTTGGGACGAGACTTGACTTTTTCAGAGAGATACTTTCACATCCCGTGAGACGAGACTTTGTGCCAAGAGATTTAACCACAGACGGGGCCGGAAATAAAAGACAGAGTAGATGACAAAGTAGAACGTCGTGAAGAATTCAGAAACGTTGGTGTGATACACACGCAGGACAGGTTAGAGATAATGAAAGTACGAAAATTCAAAAGTCTGAAAAAAATGATAGTAAAGATCACATTAGCATAAACAAATGGAAATTATTACTTGGTGAAATAACAGAACAGCGAAAACCGATCAAATGTATTGTTTGGATTTAAACTTTAAATCTGAGACTTGTAGATTGTCTAATTCGTGTTGCCATCAGGGAAAAGTAGTGTTTCTTCCCAATGAAGAGGCATATCCACGAGAGTGAAAAGATTTGTTGTTTGTTGAAAGTGAAATCCACACACATGAGCGGCAGAGACATGAAGTGGCTGGTGCGTAGTGCAGACCGGGGGGTTGGCAAGCAAAGTGAGCAGGGGGTGAAGCCGCCTAGTATAATAAAAAAAAAAAATTGTTTGATCTGAAGTTTAAAAAAAAAAAATAAAAAAAAATAGTAGTCATTCTGATAGTTTTTTGATTTTTTTTTCTGTTTTTAGGACCATACCGTGATACATACTATTATCGTTCAAAATTTAGTAAATATGATATATAATTTTTCTTATCACCCACTGCTAGCACTGGGTGCTCCTGATTGTAGTTTTTTATTATATATATATATTGTGGTGGATTGCCAGCTTTCCATTCCGGCTCTCACCCCCAGGCCGCCAGGAGGAGCTCTCCCAACAGCGTGAACATCCCCAGAGTTCCAGCAGGGCCTCATGGACTATGTAGTTTCTACACACAGCCCTGCTGGATACCTTGGGGGCCACCAGGCATCGCTGTAGGGGGGCTCGTGGGCTCTTATGTGCCCTATAACATAAGGGTACCGGGGGTACATCATCATCACGTGATAGGAAGAAACGATGTGCTCCCGGGTTGAGGAAAAGGACTGTTTACCCTGACCCGGAAGGAATAAGGAACTGTGGACTGTTGGACAGGAACACTTCCGGGTCAGGGTGTATAAAAGGACTGTGGGAAAGCCCAGACACTGAGCTGAGCTGGGAGGTAGGGTGGCGAAGTGTCTGGGCGAGGAGGAGAGAGTATTGTTGAGAGAGCTTATTGTTTATGAATAGTGTGGTGTGTAGAGTGCTTGGTGCACAGTATTATTATTTAATAAATAATAATTACACTTTTACCCGGTGTTTGGAGTGGTACCTGAGGGTCCGAGAGGTGGACGAGGGGCTTACCTGCTACTATATATATATATATATATATATATATATATATATATATATATATATATATATATATATATATATAAATAAAAAAAATCAGCTTCCTAGTCACTATTTGGAATGGTATGTTGGGATTGTTAGGAGTGTAAATTGATTTCTGTATCATAAAAACTGAATGTGAAATATCTCAAATTATAAGCCAGTATTAAAAACGCTGCATAAACCATTACCAAAAGATCTTTATACAATGTCTTAAAAAAATACATTTTAAATAAATCACCTGTGAAAATTCAGTCCTGGATTTCCGTGTCCTTAAGCACACCGTGACGACGATGAACATAAAATGCCTTGAAATTAAACTCCGCCCACCCAAAAGGCACTATACAGGTGAAACCGTATCTTAGTCTGCGTTTTTCCTGCATTCCCCTAACATGCCAAGCATTGTCTCATTCCCGTCCTCCGGGGACTTGTCAGCAAAAGGGTGGATGAATCCTGGCAGCGAGCGGTTGTAGCTTTCCAGGCCGTTGGAGCTCACTCCCCCCGTGATGCCGCTTCGCAAGAAACTCCCTTTAAAGATCCCCAGTTTGTCTCGAAACTCCTTTCGGATGAGCACATAGATGATGGGGTTGATGCAGCCGTTCATGTAGCCAAAAGTGGAGGCCAGGGGTAGGTAGAGCTGGGACATATGCAGGGTTTCATGTTGGACAGAATAAACTGCCAACAGCTGCACAAAACCGAGCACACGAGAAGGCATCCAGGTAATGAAGAAGGACAGGACCGCTGCCGCGATGACCCGGTAGGGCCGGATGAAACCTGGCGACAGTGGCATCCTCCTCAACTTGTATATAATGATGGAGTACGAGGATGTGATGACAGTTAACGGGATTAAGTAGCCGCATGTGAAGATGGGCATGAAGACCCCCAAGATGTTTCCCAGGGTCCGGAGCCGCTCTTGCTGCTCTGCTGAAGTCCGGTTGGTGCCCGGGACGCTCAGGTTACCTTCCGAGGACAAGTAAACATCAACTTCACAGACCTTATGGGTTTCTCGGCTTTTCAGCTTGGAAAAGATGGCAATCGGGGAACTGATGGTGAAAGTTAGGACCCAGATGACGGCACACACTTGGGATGCCAGCTTTCTTGGCCGATGGTTGCGATACCATACTGGACTAGCCACTGAAACGCAGCGGTCAATGCTGACGACCATGAGAATGAAGGCGCTGGTGTACACGTTGACTGTGGACAAGAAGTAGTAGCCTTTGCAGAGGAACACCCCGAAGGGCCAGTGTTGCAGGTAGAAGCTGGCCATCCGCAGCGGGAGCCAGATGATGAAGGACACGTCAGAGAGGGCCAGGTTCAGGAACCAAATGTTGAACTCGCTCCTCCTCATTCGGAAACCCGTCAGCCAGATGACCACCCCATTCCCCGTGAGCCCGGTGATGAAGATGATGGTACAGAGAAACAAATTCACGTGGGATATGGTCACTTGAGTGTGCTTCTTGAGACCATCTTGCGTGGCGCCCTCTGTCAGGTTGATAATCATCACTGCGTCCACAGGACCCATGGCACAGACAGGAGCTGCTGGCAAGTGAGAAGGATGTATGTGTCAGCAGAGCCATAATATTTGACATCCAAAGTCAGACACTATGCAGAATGACTTATCTGTAGAAGCAGGAACCATCAATCCATTTCCCAACCTGCTAATCCCACGGCACACACTCTGTCTCATTTAAGAGTCTCCAGCTAACCTAACCAGCATGTCTGTATGATATGGGAGGATTAAAGGGAGAACACGCCGACTGCACATTCCCCAGGGCTAGAATCTCGAACTCTGGAGCTGTGAGGTTGTGCCGTGAGCGATGAGATCAGAGGAGATGTAGTCTTCAGAAAACGGAAAGCCGACAGAACATTTTAATTGGCTGCGAGTAGCCGTTAAGTTTACCTGTTTGGCTGTGACCAACTGCATTTCGTCCATTTTGGTTGTGGTTTTTACCCGAAAGAAATGAGCATTCCCTTTCAGGTAAGTTTTTTGTTTGTTTGTTTTGTTTATTGTAATAAAATAAATACATTTTAATTTAGATTTAATGATGTGTGTTATTTAGAAGCTAGGTTATCAACACAATCCAAATTTTTTAATTCTGCCGATTTTACATTGCGTGACTTCTAGTTGTAGGATACGTCGGACTTGTCGACTGCACTTGCTGATCTTCTACTATTTATTTATTTATTTTTAATTAGATTTGACTTAGTTTTAGTTTTGCTGTTGACATGATCGGCTGCTGCAACTTAAGCCAGTGTCACATTATGCGCCTTCTAGTCCTGCGTTATGTCAGGCTTGCTGACGGTGGTAGCTGATCTCGTTGCCAGACCGTGTCCATTTACGTGGTTCAGAATCAATGGGCATGTCAAATTCTCCGACTGCCTGACGACTTTCCAACACGGCTGTACTTGTCATTTTTTTTTTCTCCCGACAGCTAATAGCGTGTGGCCTGGCGGAGCCAGTGCTGTACAAAGGGGGTAACAAGGTATGGCGAGTTCGCCCGTAATCTCCACTCTGGGGTGTGTGTTTTTTTTTTTTCCTTCATGCCATTGTGGTAGATAAAATACAAGACATCAGACAGACAAACTTCAGTTCAGTTTGTGAGGTCCAAAGGCTCCCTCCTGTGTCCCTTTATTTCTTATTTTTGCATTCTATGTGGTGGCGCAGTGGGTAGCGCTGTTGCCTCGTAGTTAGGAGACCTGGGATTGCTTCCTACCTACCTGTGTGGGGTTTATTTGTTCTCCCGGTTTCCTCCCACAGTCCAAAGACATGCAGGTTAGGTGCATTGGTGATTCTAAATTGTCCCTAGTGTGTGCTTGGTGTGTCTGTGTGCACCCTGACTTGCACTCTGTTGGCAGGGATTGGCTCCAGCAGACCCCCGTGACCCTGTAGTTAGGATATAGCGGGTTGGAGAATGGATGGATGGATTCTATGCTGTGTACTTTTCCTGCACACAGCCATCCCCTTACCGCTAAAGACAAAGTCCAACCTGGAGCAAGTCACCGTCTCGGGGGGCTATCGCACTACATAACTGGTGGTCACGGGAGCGCACTGCCTACTAACCAAAGATTCTCAGTAAGATTACATAAATGAAAATGATGACTGAAAATCACTGGAAAAGTCATCTAATGTGACATGACCTTAAGCTGAAAGGTCAACATTACATGACAACTTGGAGAATTCGGGTAGCTTTGTCTTCTATAAATTTTGATTGCCGGTAAAGTCGTCTAACGTTACATGGCTGGTGCCAAGGGGGTTAATTTCCGTGTTTCCTAATTTGATTTAATGTACTTTCATTATCCAATCAGCTGTGCAGAAAAGTGTTAAGTTAGAGCAGCGAACAGATCGCCCTTGTCCATTCACGTGACAAAGTTTATGGAAGGACGTTGTGTCGGGAAGAATTTAAGCCTGTTATTGTGAAGAACCTTCACTGAGAGGACTTCAATTCCCAGCAGTCAGTGGGAGTGCACAGAGGCTGATGGGAGGAAGACCGACGCAAAAATGAGTCCGCTTTCAACAGACTGCTGTGGTATTTCAGACTCAACATCTGAGTGCTCCACTTGAATGTCATAAGTGTGACGTGACGTGGCTTTTGCTTCCAGCGTGTGTGTGTGCAGCAGTGTCAATCAGTGTTAAAATGGTGACTTCAGTATCAATACCCGTTTTTGGACCTCAGTACCAGTACAGTTCCAAAGCAAATAAGGGAGATCTCTAAAACCTCACAGCCTCTTTGGTGCCCCGCTCCACTGCACAGCCTCATTCTTGGTAGCCACGAAGTCCTGTTTGCATCAAAGTAGGGGGCGGGGGGATGACGGTGAAGGGGGGTCTTCCAATCACCGTCCAAGCAGGTAGTTTTGTTTACAGAAACCTTTCACTTTTTTCACAACTGCAATAGCGAGGGCTGGAGGGAAGAGCAAGAAGGAAAGATGACGTTAACTACTGGTACAGAAAGAAACCATCCATCCATTTTCCAACCCGCTGAATCCGAACACAGGGTCATGGGGGTCTGCTGGAGCCAATCCCAGCCAACACAGGGCACAAGGCAGGAACCAATCCTGGGCAGGGTGCCAACCCACTGCAGGACACACACAAACACACCCACACACCAAGCACACACTAGGGCCAATTTAGAATCGCCAATCCACCTAACCTGCATGTCTTTGGAATGTGGGAGGAAACCGGAGCGCCCGGAGGAAACCCACGCAGACACCATTGTCTTAAAGTTTGGGTTTTTCTAGATTTTTTTGGTACCCACATATCGCGCTGCCCTCATGGTTTGCTGCATATTCTAGGTAACAGTATTCTCCTTTACCGATTTTATTGTATTGTAGCATCCCTGAGTGACACAGGCTCCTAAGGTGGCAGAGATCTGTATGGTGGGGTGGGATTAACTGGAGAAGTTGGCATAAAAGCAGCTCTCCGAGTGACATATTGGCAGAAGCAGCACTTGGAGACTCCCCAAATTGCTCTCCAGTGTGGACCCTGGGTTTTTTGGGTTGGTTCATGGAGCTGGAGGAAGAGTGGCATGGATTTGGACCCCCTTGGGGTCATCCCTGACCCTGGATGAGCAGAGTGAGGCAGAACCAGGCAGTGTGTGAGAGAGTAGGCAAGAGATCAACACAGCTGCAGAACACCAAAATGGCACGGCAGAAGGTCCTTTCTAGGCCCAGATTGTTGCTTATTCCATTCCCCCATCTCTCATAGCCCCCAGGGTCATTATGGTATATTTCAATAAAGATTTCAATGTTCAACCAACTGAGACCACAGGGGATTTCACACACTGCTTATGATCCCATCAGTTTAGGTGTAATAAAACAGTCATCAACTACACCCTGCATTATAGTTATGACCAAATGTACCACCACATTGGGTTGGGGAAATCGCACCGTGGCACTGGCTGTGACTAAAATTCACAAATGATGATAAAACCAAATTTCTAATGTCTGACAGAGAGATTGCAGTGACCAGGGCTGGCACTTCCATATAGGTGAACTAAGAGATCGCCTGGGCAGCGGTGGTCCGATGCCCCGCTTCAGTTATGTCCTTGTTGGCAAAGTCCATCATCCCACCGCACTCTCTCTAATCACGGCGAGTGACTGAAGTTTGAGTCAGTCCTCCAGGTCTGGTGTCACTTCTGATCAGCGGGGTGAGACTTCATCAACTGATAGCCAAGTGCAGTTTGTTTAATTAAAAAATCTGGCTGTGAATAAAAGGAAAAAGCAACTGATAAAAGTGCAGACACTCCAACAGCCGAGTAGAAATCTGAAGGGAAATTCTGAGGAGGGTGGCGACATGTTGCAACTACCCAAAAAACTGTGCAATGATAATGGGTACTCCCTGCTAGAACTTTCTTTGTATGAAAAAAGATTTTATTCTTTCATTTTAATTATTCTGCGGTGGGTTGGCACCCTGCCTGGGATTGGTTCCTGCCTTGTGCCCTGTGTTGGCTGGGATTGGCTCCAGCAGACCCCCGTGACCCCGTGTTCGGATTCAGCGGGTTGGATAATGGATGGATGGATTTTAATTATTATTCTACTGTTAACTTTTGTTTTTTTTTTAAATGTAGTTGTGTCTTTGACTATGGTAATAGAAATGCACCATATCTATTCCACCTTCATAAAAAAACACAAGTTTTTGTGTTTCCATCCACTTGCTATGTCGCTGTCATTCCAACAGGTGGTACATCACAAACAGCACTGCTTTTATGAATCCCACACCAAATGGCATATAACAGAGATACTGTATATGTGTTGCAATTGTCATTCCAACAGATGGCGCATCACAAACATTGATGCTACTTTTTTTGCATCCCATACCAAATGGCAAATAACAGAGACATATGCATTGAATTTATTCCAGCCGATGGTGCATTACAAACGTTTGCAGTAATAAAATGCATTGCATTCATCATTCCACTAGATGGAACATCAAACATTTTTACAGTAGTAATGAATTTTATTACTACAATTCTTTTCAGTGTGCCTTGTATTGAAATGACAGATGTACAAATGCATTCCAGTGGTTGGTGCACTGAAAACGCCAACGCTGAGCTCTACGTTGACTACTTGATTTCAGGCCGTCTTAGCCGGGTAGCCCAGTTAGTATTTTATATGTAAACTCCTTCGTGTGGAAGTCTGTCTGTCTGTCCAGCCTGGAAGTGAGAGGTGGAGTCGGGGTAAGGACTCCACCTCTGTGGAAACGGAAACTTGCTTAGCCGCTAATAACACAAGCAAGGTGAGCACGTCGGCAAAACGAAACCACTGAAGAAAGACAAAGTCGCTAAAATTGGCAACGCGGTATCCCTTTTACTTTTTCTCCTGCCGCTAATGCATGAGCGATGCAAGCACGTCGGCAAAATGAATCCTCCTAGGAGAGAGAGACGCCCGGTTCCTTTCAATTATTTGACATCTCGACATTTCAATTTTTTTTTCTGACAATTTCAATGGTTTTTAGGATGCCAGGTTTTTTACAGCACAGGCTTGCACAACTAGTATGTAATACAACGCAAATGTGTGTGTGCGTGTCTGGTACCTCGGAAGAATCTGATTGGTCGCTTTGTTTTAACTGGTCGATTTGCGGTGTGGTTGTTCAGTCAAACATGACTGAGATAGGAAGTGCCAGACAAGGAGAGACGTGGAAGTGTGGCCAAGAGTTGCCTGTAAACGTGCTAAGTTTTCAGTGCTATTGATGGTCTCAATGGGGGGCCTGTCTACCGTTGGTAATTTCAGCAGGTTTCACTTCTTCTTCTATCTAAGAACACACTGTGGTGTGTTGTTCATCAAAGATGCAATGCCGCAGCGGAGCGTCCATGTTCACCTGAGCTTGGCTTCAGCCACACTCCCGGCAGAGCGCTGCACGTGTTCCGACTACCCATAAGCCACTGCGAACGCGTCGTCGTGCGTCTGCTTCTGTTCATTGCGGTTGCCAGGTCATGTTCACATTGCCTTACTCTCGTATTTATTTATCGGTTTGTAGTACAGTAAAGTCCTTCACCTCTCTTGCACTCATGCCTATTGTTGTATTGTGACACTGTATGCTGCAATATGGTGTAAGGATAATACGACAATAAGGCCACTTGACGTGACACAAACACTGAATATAATAGCCAAAGCTCCACACGCCAGGCCTGTAGCCTACATGAACGATTCTCAACTTGACCGTAAAGACTGGAGGGCATTTATTTAAACTCTGAATCCCACCCAAACAAGCTCTTTTAAATGGCGGCTACGTGTTGATTCAATCTTGATTTGATTTGAATCTTTGTATCTTTTACATGATTTTTACATAATTTTTTTTATTTGTATACTGTATTGAGGATTACTTGTGTTCTGTTCTGTGTATTGTATTGTGTTGTATTGACCCCGCTTCTTTTTGACACCCAACCTACCTGGAAAGGGGTCTCTCTCTGAACTGCCTTTCCGGAGGTTTCTTCCATTTTTTTCCCTACAAGGGTTTTTTGGGAGTTTTTTTTTTGTTCTTTATTTCGCCTTATACAATTTCTTGTATTAGGAATTTGTTAGTTTTCGCATACCCCTTGGGGTCAGAGCGCAGGGTCAGCCATTGTACAGCGCCCCTGGAGCAATTGAAGGTTAAGGGCCTTGCTCAAGGGCCCAGCAGAGCAGGATCTCTTTTGACAGTGACGGGGATTCAAACCAGCAACCTTTTGGATACCAGCGCAGATCCTTAGCCTCAGAGCCACCACTCCACCCTAAGTTATCCACCCTTCGTTATCTTCATAGAGAGTCAAGGCTGGGGGGCTCTCAAGAGACAGGGCCTGTTAAAGCCCATTGCGGCACTTCTTGTGTGATTTTGGGCTATACATAAATAAATTTTATTGTATTCACTGGAAAGAAATACTGGGGTGCCAACACGGGGGGGGGGGGTCACCCCATTTACTTGTGAACCGAAAAAAACAGGCGCGTAATAGCGAGAGGGACAACAAAACAGCGTGTTAAAGCCATCGTGGCACTTCTTGTGTGATTTTGGTCTCAACAAAAATAAATGGTATCGTACAATTCTCTGAGAATCAGACGCAGCTTTTTTGGAATGTGCATCGCCAACTTTGTGGATCTTTGACGTCTTCCTGCCCGGCTCTGCCTTCAGTTGATTCCCAGATCCGCCAGTCGAAGGGCTTTTTAAAAGTTTAACACACAATGGGCGCTGTGTGTGTGTGTGTGTGTGTGTGTGTATGTGTGTGTGGAATGTCCCCGGAAGCTCGATTCACTGGCTACACAAACCATTCACACTCAAAACGAAAATCAAATGGCCAGTCATGCTTTTTTTTTCTTTGTAACCTCATTAATCATACCTGAACACTGAAGCGTTACAGCGCAAAAAGCATGAAGTCGGCTGATGTTATCAGTGTTTCAATATGGAGTTGAGTCACTGAGCACAGTGGCCTCGGGTTTGAAGTGAGTTTGAATTAGCAATTAGTCGGCTGACCGCTTGGGTGCAAATTAAAAAAACAAAAAGTCAAGGAGCTCAACACGCTTTGTCTCCAGTGAGGTGTGGCTCTGGGCTCCTCATTTACAGTCCTGGAGGTCTGCAGTGGCCACAGGTTTTTGTTCCAATTAGCAGATAATGAAACTTGTTATTTAATGTGATGGCGTGTCAACGCTTCCGTTCATCCAAATTGTAGATTTCTTGTTTTCTGAGAACTTCCTCCATTATGCTTTACAGTCCTTCCCTTCTCTCTCTCTCTCATTAATTTTGAAACGTTGTATTAACACGGATACTTCATGATGCTGGAGAGCTGCTGGTTCTTTTTGTCATTTGCACCTCATTATGAACTGATGGCCAGTTAGGAAAACTCAGAGACAATTACAACCCAAATGGAAGAGTGGAAACCGAAAACGGGCCATTAAGGGTTGTGAATCTTAACAAACGAGCCGATTAAAACTCGGTCAGTAAAGACTCAAAGGAGTTCAAGGTGACAGCCGCTGAGGACCTCCACATGGGTCATAAGAAAAGCTGTCAGGTAATGTTGTTGAATTTTGGGGACGACGTCACGTCCACCTCTAGTATTTCAGACACCCAAACCCTCTTAATGTTTTAAATGGAGTCGAGGTGGTCAGCAGTGCAGGGCTCTGAACTTGAGATGCTGGAGGACTGCAGTTTTTCCCTCTGGCCGATTTCTTCGTTAAATGTTGCTTATTCTGCCTTGATGTTCATAAACTTGCTTTTAGTTTTTCTACAATCAGCCGCCAAAGAATAGTCCTCCGGTTTTCTGTTCAGTTTCTGGTTATATTGAGCCTCCTAACCGAGCTCATAAGTTCACAAGTTACTCTTTACTAATTATGTAATGTGGACACATAAAGACGCCGATTTGTTCAAACACACAGTAAAATCAAAGCCGTTCTTATTAACGTCACCATTGAGCCATGGGGGGACTTTTCAGACAAAATTAAACAAATACACAAATAAATATATTGTGAAACGTGACAATAAATAAATAGAAACACAATGATATGTGAGCATAAGTAAATTAAACGAGTCTTGAAATGTTTTTTGTTGTTTAGTTCTTTTGGTATCTAATTATTTTAGTGACGCCATGAGCAAACAGTTCAAATTTGCATAAACCGCTGTAATTTGGGGAGTTCATAATAAATGTGAAGAATTATGACACGAGGTAGAAGCACATAATGATCGAGAAGAGTAGAGTCAGATATCTGAAATATTAAAATGTGTGCTTCGGTTTAAAGTCTAAATATTCTCAACTGTAATAAATCCTATACCAAATGGCATATAACAGGGATGTACATATGCATTGCATTTGTCATTCCAGCAGATGGTGCATTGCATGCATTTGTAGTAATGCATTTTATTGCTACAGATATGTTTCTGTATCTGTCCAGTTGCTATGTCTCTGCCATTCCAACAGATGGCTCTGCATTGCATTTGTCATTCCAACAGATGGCACATCAAACATTAAAACTGCCTTTACAAATCCAATGCCAAATGGCATATAACAGAGACATAGGTATTGCATTTCTCATTCCAACAGATTTGTAGTAATGCATTTTATTACAACAAGTAAGGGTCTGTGCATCTATCCAGTTTCTGTGTCTCTGCTGTTCCAACAGATTGCACTTCAGAATCATTTATAGTATTAGAATGACAAATGCAGCACATTTTAACAGATGGTGCATCACATGCATTTGTAGTAATGCATTTTATTACTACAAATATGTCTCTGTATCTGTCCAGTTGCTATGTCTCTGCCATTCCAACAGATGGCTCTTCAGAAACATTTGTATTAATAAAATGTATTGCATTTGTCATTCCAACACGTGGCACATTACAAACATTAACCCTGCCTTTATGAATCCCATACCAAAAAAATGAGGGTCAGGGCTAATGATCATTTTTGGTTGGAGTGGCCCTTTAATTTGTCTACAAATAAGAATAACACAATCCTACGAGTTCACAATGCTCATTTATCAACATCTATTAGAATTCCACATATTGATGACTCTGGTGACAAACCTTAAATCGGTGTGGGACAGGAACGGGTGAGACTTTAGAGAATCCAACGCAGTCGAGTTGTCGTCTTTTTGCCTTCTGATGGAGGGCTGCTCCCCACCTGCAGTTTTGTGCTTCATTTTGATAAGGCTACTTGGCAGAGTTTTTGTTCCAAAACCAAAATATGAGAGCAAAGGGGACAATCGATTCAATGAAAAAGTTGTCATCATAGAAAGAAGTTGTCACTCTAGTTCTGTCAATTTTGAAACCCGTGGAGTTTTCCAGCCCTTTTTGTCCCCTTTATTTATTTTTTTCTGTAGCACCCATCCTGATGATCTACCCCCCCCCCCCCCCCCCCCCCCCCCCACCAGTTAGCCAGCTGAATATGTCACCCTGGGTCATGTCCGCTCAAAGAACGCCCCAGCAGTCCCTTCAGTTTTTATTTTTGTAGAAATGGCAGTCAAAACAGATGGCTGCTTAAGAATGACCAGGCGATGTCGATAATAACTGTCATGATTCATGAGGAGCCCAAAAGGACTCTTGTGGCGGTGGCCGTTGGGGTTCTTCGTGAAGATTTCTAAAGGTGGTCCGTATGAGGATCCTAAGCCCAGGCTGGTTTTAATCTCAAAGATGAAATTGAGTTTCCTCTGCCCAGCTAGTCCAGTAGACAAGCACAATGGAACCCCTCAGCAGCTGCTCACCATGACGCACCCCTCAACAAGTCCAGCTGTCACACCCCCACCCCAGTGATCTAAACCGGCCCTGTTCTAGAAAGTTCTTAAATCCTACCTGGGGCTGCAGGCTCACCCGCCGAGGTCCTCTGACTCGCAATGCCACAGCAGGAAGGCGCCAATGCCGAGGGCAGCCAGCGGCGACCAATCTGCTCTCGCGACCCTGACGTTCTGTTTATTAAACGCCTCCTGTGCGCGTTAATCAGGAGTCTCAATCACTTGCAGCATTTCCGTACACGCTCGTGTGTATTCTTGTTCATTTCTGCAAGGCAGAGATCTGATCTGTGCACAAAAAGTGCAGCATCAACAAAATGGCTAACTGAAGTGCAAAGCCGTCGGCCATGAACACGAGCAAAGTGTGTCAAGGAAGGAAGGAAGGAAAGCTCTTGAGCTTGTCTGTGTGGAGCGGTCACGTCTCCCAGTGTCAGTGGTGCTCCAGCCAGCCCACCGGTGTGCACGAGAGGTGGTGTGATGGACTGGGACACTAAACACTGAGCCACCGGGCCTGCTGATGTCAAATGTCTGCACAGCACTTATATATATATATATATATAATCATTCATTCCATTTTTGTAATGGGGGGGGGGGGGGGGGTCTTGTTCTGTAATGTGAATTCAGGAAACTCCTCTCAGTTTAAACAGATTTGTGACAAAATATGCTGTATGATGTCTGGCTCAGTCCTGCCTCACGGCTTTCCTATGTAATCATCAGATTTCTAAAGCACAGTTTTGATCGGTCATATATGTAGTCTTCTATTTGATAGGCCATTCTCGTCTATCTTAGTGTGTCTTATGTTGAGCATTCCATATATAATCTTCTATTTTATATAGCGCCTTTCCTATCTGTCTCTGTCTTACAGCATGTAACGCCTTTCATGTGTAATCATCTCTTATAGAACACACTGAAAAAAATAAGGTGATGATTCACACTTACTATTTTCTATCTGAACCAATATAATTCTTTTTAGCTTATTGATCCCACAATTTTTAAGTTGAGGCAAATCATTTAGAGTGTTTGGGTGCAATTCACTTGTTTTCTGACTGAAGTAAATCTATTTTTTAAGTTGTTTTTCTTTTTTGGCAGTTGGAAAGCCATCACACTGGAAAGTTCGACCGAAAGAAAATACAAATGGCCCCTCAAACACAGCACACGAACAAGCTAAAATATTAAGTTAACTGAAATAGGATTTTTATGTTTATTCCCTCCACCATAACTTACTTTGGTACAAACAAATTTTTTTACTTTGATTGAGATCTGAAACCAAATATTTCAAGCTACAACACTAAACGACTAATGTTAAGTTGCTTGAAAGAGAAAATTTACGTTGAATGAACGACATCAATGTTATACTTTTTTCAGTGCAGTTACTAATATATATATATATATATATATATATATATATATATATATATATATATATCTACAGTACTGTATGTGTCTTACATAGCACCATTCATATGAAATATATTTTTCATAGCACCCTTCTTTACATATCATCTGGGTGCGACTACATATGAAAGGCGCTATATACAGTTAGGTCCATAAATATTTGGACAGAGACCACTTTTTTCTCATTTTGGTTCTGTACATGACCACAATGAATACTAAATGAAACAACTCCGATGCAGTAGAAGTGCAGACTTTCAGCTTTAATTCAGTGGGGTGAACAAAACGATTGCATAAAAATGTGAGGCAACTAAAGCATTTTTGGAACACAATCCCTTCATTTCAGGGACTCAAAAGTAATTGGACAATTGACTCAAAGGCTACTTCATGGACAGGTGTATGCAAGTCCGTCGTTATGTCCTTATCAATTAAACAGATAAAAGGCCTGGAGTTGATTTGAGGTGTGGTGCTTGCATGTGGAAGATTTTGCTGTGAACAGACAACATGCAGTCAAAGGAGCTCTCCATGCAGGTGAAAGAAGCCATCCTTAAGCTGCAAAAACAGAAAAAACCCATCAGAGAAACTGCTCCAATATTACAAGTGGCATAATCTACAGTTTGGTCCATCCTGAGAAAGAAAGCAAGCACTGGTGAACTCAGCAACACAAAAAGACCTGGACGTCCACGGAAGACAACAGTGGTGGATGATCGCAGAATCATTTCCATGGTGAAGAGAAACCCCTTCACAACAGCCAACCAAGTGAACAACACTCTCCAGGGGGTAGGCAGCCGTATCGACATCCAAGTCTACCATAAAGAGAAGACTGCATGAAAGTAAATACAGAGGGTGCACTGCAAGGTGCAAGCCACTCATAAGCCTCAAGGATAGAAAGGCGAGATTGGACTTTGCTAAAGAACATCTAAAAAAGCCAGCACAGTTCTGGACAAACATTCTTTGGACAGATGACACCAAGATCAACCTCTACCAGAATGATGGCAAGAAAAAAGTATGGAGAAGGCGTGGAACAGCTCATTATCCAAAGCATAGCACATCATCTGTAAAACACGGTGGAGGGAGGCAGTGTGATGGCTTGGGCGTGCATGGCTGCCAGTGGCACTGGGACACTAGTGTTTATATTGATGATGTGACACAGGACAGAAGCAGCCGATTGAATTCTGAGGTGTTCAGAGACATACTGTCTGCTCAAATCCAGCTAAATACAGCAGTCAAATTGATTCATGATCCAGATGGACAATGACCCAAAACATACAGCCAAAGCAACCCAGGAGTTTATTAAAGCAAAGAAGTGGAAAATTCTTGAATGTCCAAGTCAGTCACCTGATCTTAACCCAACTGAGCAGGCATTTCACTTGTTGAAGACTAAACTTCAGACAGAAAGGCCCACAAACAAACAGCAACTGAAAGCCACTGCAGTAAAGCGGCAGAGCATTCAAAAGGAGGAAACCCAACATCTGGTGATGTCCAGAAGTTCAAGACTTCAGGCTGTCATTGCCAGCAAAGGGTTTTCAACCAAGTATTAGAAATGAACATTTGATTTCCAGTTATTTCATTTGTCCAATTACTGTTGAGCCCCTGAAATGAAGGGATTGTGTTATAAAAATGCTTCAGTTGTCTCACATTTTTATGGAATTGTTTTGTTCACCCCACTGAATTAAAGCTGAAAGTCTGCACTTCAACGGCATCTGAGTTGTTTCATTTAAAATTCATTGTGGTAATGTACAGAACCAAATTGAGAAAAAAGTCGTCTCCGTCCAAATATTTATGGACCTAACTGTATATATATTTTTTTATATATCACTTTTCCTATCTATCATATGTAGTGCCTTTTTTACATCATTATGTAATCCTCTATTTTATACAGCACTTATTAACATATAGAGTGCCTCTCATATATAATTAACCATTTTTTAGTACTTTTCCTATCTATCTATTATATATGGTGCCATTCATATTTAGTCATTTTCTTTGTTGCACCATTCCTATTTAGTTGTCTATTTGCATAAACACATATAGTAATCTATTTTATACAGCACCTTTCCTATTTTTCTCTGTGTCTTAAACTATATATAGTGCCCTTCATATGTAATCTATTTTATATGGCACTGTCCCTGCAATCTGTGTGTCTTATACAGTGCCAATGCAATCTTCTATTTTATACACTACCTTTTCTTTATTCACATCATCTGTCTTAGACTGCATATGAAAGGCACTATATATTTTATATACTGTAGCACTTTTCCCATCTATCATATATCATGCCTTTGAAATATAATCCTCTATTATATATAATGTGACGGACGGCCGGAACCCTTGTCTGGCTGGGACGCCCCTGTATCAGAAGGACGGGATTAGAGACTGTATTCTGGGCATTACCTTCCCTCGGACACTAGAGGGCAGCCACCCTGACTCGGGCCCGTTGCCACCGCTGGAGGGCGCTTGGACTTGGTTAGAGCCCTGGAGCTCTTATACAAGGAGTCAGCAGCCATTACTCCGGAGGCCAGAGTCGGGTGGAAGAGGACGAAGCTTTCTGGAGGAGGAGTGGCGACGAGAAAAGGGCAAAAGGAAGAAAAGAACAACTTGGGGTACTGAAGAGCTGTGCTGTCAGCGTGGGGAAAAAATAAAGGTGTGTCGTACCTGCACTCGTGTCCGTGTAGGGTGGCTGGTATGCCCCCTGGTGGTCCATAATAGCAATTTTCCTATCCTATATAGTGCCTTTCATATATAATGATATTTTATGCAGCGTTTTTTTTTATATATCTTTGTGTCTTATATAGTGCCATTCATCTGTAATCATCTGTTTTATATAGCACTTTTTCTGTCACTTATATAGTGCCTTTCATATGTTTATCAACCATTTTTAAACTTTTCCTATCTATCCCATGTAGTGCCTTTCATATATAATCATCCATTTTATATAGCACTTTTCTTATCTATCATATATAATACCTTTCGTTTGTGATCATCTATTTCACTATTTCTGTATATCCTTGTGTCTTATTTAGTGCCATTCAGATGTAGTCCGCTTCTTTTTCTAGCGCCTTTCTTTAGATATCATCAGTACTTTACTTAGCACTTCTCCTACATATCTAATGTTAGACCTTTGTGGGTAGCGCTGCTGCCTCGCAGTTAGAAGACCTGGGTTCGCTTCCCGGGTCCTCCCTGCGTGGAGTTTGCATGTTCTCCCCGTTTCTGCGTGGGTTTCCTCCCACAATCCAAAGACATGAAGGTTAGGTGGATTGGCGATTCTAAATTGGCCCTATTGTGTGATTGGTGTGTGGGTGTGTTTGTGTGTGTCCTGCGGTGGGTTGGCACCCTACCCGGGATTGGTTCCTGCCTTGTGCCCTGTGTTGGCTGGGATTGGCTCCAGCAGACCCCCGTGACCCTGTGTTCGGATTCAGCGGGTTGGAAAATGGATGGATGGATGGTGTTACTTATGCTGCCTTTCATACAGAATCAACCCTTTTCCGGGATACCACTGTGCCTTATATTGTGCTTTTCGTCTGTTTTAGGTAAGATGTCGTCTTCTTTCGGCTGCTCCCACAGCGGATCACCTTTATGTAAATTTGTATTGATAAAAGATTACCTCTAAACAGCAGTGTAGAAGACGCACAGGAATGTAAAATAGAAAGGCGCTATATAAGACACATAGCTAGGCAGATAAATGGGAGATGTGCTGCCTGCCTGTTTATGATAGTGCTATTCATATGGAATTCATTATTTTATAGGACACACTTCGCATCCATCGGCGACTTCCATAACTTCCTATCTTGCGTAGTCTCTTTCCAATTTATTAAAGTGCACCTGTCTGAACCAACAATACGTTTGTGAAACTTCACATATCGAATAATCAAAGTTTACCACCAACAGGCACTGCGTGAAAAAGTAATTGCCCCCCATGAAAGGATTCTTTGTAGTGCGCTAACGGGATCCACGTCAATGTCCTCGTCATCAGAGTCGGATCGCAAGCACAAAGACTGAACAAAGTACATTGTGTGAAGATCAAAGGAAGAAATCCGGAGAAGAAAACAAACAAAAAACAAACGTTCATCTCTCTGACTAGAAGGGGCTACAAAGCCATTGAACCGCGGCGATGTCTCTGCGGGCGCGCAGTTTAGGAGAAAACGCAACGGCTGGCCGATTCTCACCAACTTTCCACACTGGATGACAGTGAAGCTGCTGTGATCGCCTTCCATACTGACGGTCTATTCTATGGCCATCAGCGGCTGGCCGGTCAACGTGACAAACCCCAAGGAGACAAAAACAGAAAGAGAATACCGGCAGAGGAGCCCCTCCTGACTGCTGTCACGACCACCGTAGAAACAGAAACGCAGTGATATTACGAACACGTGCAGCTCGATCAGGACTAAGCTACACTACAGCGGGCTCACCGTCCGTCCATCCACGCGTTTTCTTAGCCTGCACATCCAGGGAGGGCTCGAATGGCCGGTGGAGTCTGTGCCAGTAAGCACTGGGCATGCTGGACAGCACTCCATTGAAATGCTCCGACCAGTGAGCGGTACCTTACTGTGGTTAGAGACACGGCTGGCTTTGCTGACGTAATACTATAAATGGCAGCTTTTACTTTGCTTTAGTTCTAAGCTTGATAAAGGGATGACTAAAGTTTAGATCGGTGTCACAGATACCGCACCGCACTTCTGCAGGGACTCGGCCGGACTGAACCCACCTAAGTCGACAGCCGTACTCTTTGCAGTTTTAAACTTTTTTACTACTAAATGACCCACTGGCGAGAATTAGCACTCCGCTCAGCACCACCAGGGCATCCATAAAAGTTGACGGGTTGTTTCTCACTGACGTCCACAAAAAACAAAAATTCAACCCGAGAGATGAAACGACAATCAACTGCCGAGAACATGCAGTGATGAGAAATGCGGTCATCAGACGGCGAAGGCTGCCAGCTCATCCTGATTTGTTTATTGCCAATAATTGAGTTTTGAATTCTGTGAAACGTACGTGGAGAGCGAGAGCCGCTTAGGACAGGCTGGAGAAGTCATGTGGACGGGCAGGCGGCGCCATCGGAGGCTGACTGCTTTCATTCTTCTTCACGTCGCACATCCAGCCCAGAGCACCCTCTATTACCAGCAAAAATAAAACCTCGTGTGAAAAGTAAGTGTACTCCATAACGTGTTCTCTTTTTTATTTTTTGACATATGTGGACATATTAAGGTGTGATCTCCATTTAAACAGTAATCTACCTTAAAGAAAGATTCGTGTGTGTATTTGTGTGTCAGTACATTTCCAACAGATGGCACTTCACAGCCATTTACAATGGCAAGTACAATACATTTTATTACTATAACATCTGTAGGAAAGACAAAGACATAGCAACCAGATGGACACACAGACACATTTTTGAACTAATAAAATGCATTGCTACAAATGTTTCTTAAGCACCATCTGTTGGAATGACAGACATGGCAACTGGATGGACTCATAGATGCACAGACACTTAGTTAAGGTAGTAAAATGTATTATTACAAATGTTTGTAAGGCACCATCTGCTGGAATGATAAATGCAATGCATATGTCTCTGTTATATGGCATTTGGTGTGGGATCTGTAAAAACAGTGTTAATGTTTGATGGGCCATCTGTTGGAATGACAGAGACGTGGCAACTGGATGGACTCATAGATACACAGACACTTAGTTAAGGTAGTAAAATGTATTATTACAAATGTTTGTAAGGCACCATCTGTTGGAATGAAAAATGCAACGCATATGTCTGATGTCCCGAGACATATTCTCTTTTTTTTTTTTTAAAAAACATAGATGGATATATCAAGATTCTATTTTCATTTAAAAAGGATCTATGGATGAAGGGGATATAATAAACATCCATTCATCCATTATCCAACTCGCTATATCTTAACTACAGGGTCACAGGGCGGGCAGGGCGCCAGCCACCGCAGGGCGTGCACGCACACACACACACACACCAAGCACACACTAGGGACAATTTAGAATCACCAATGCACCTAACCTGCATGTCTTTGGACTGTGGGAGGAAACTGGAGCGCCCGGAGGAAACCCACGCAGACACGGGGAGAACCCGGGAAGCGAACCCAGGACTCCCAATTGCAAGGCAGCAGGGCTACCACTGCGCCACCATGCCGCCCTATAATAAGCACTCTGCCACATTTAACATTTTGTAGCCTATTGTACGGTTTAAATAAATCTAAATTACACATGTGGACAAAGTAAGTGCCCCCCTACATTGATCACGACCTGCTCACCACTGTCAGTGGCGTAACTCGAGTTCGTGCTGCTCGGTGCGGGGCGGAGCTTCAATTTGCCGCCCTACAACATATCTGAATATGTTTGCCTATTTAAATTGAAAATTAAAATGACGTATAGAGAAAAATTAAGATAAATTTGGCAAAGATAAACAGTAATAATTTTTCACATATAATCGTTTATAACCATCAACTAGACAAGAATATAATATAGACGCACTGATACGCCGTGCTCTAATTATTAGTTTAATATAATTACGCTGTGAAAACCAGAACTAGTGTAGCGTACAAGTGATAGGTGGGGATGTTTTCTGCGCAGAGCAAGAACGCATTCGGATTGATAACGAATCGAAATTATAAATTGTAAATTAGTTGTTTATCTTGCTAAATGTGAATTTCCCCTTGGGATTAATAAAGTATCTATCTATCTATCTATCTATCTATCTATCTATCTATCTATCTATCTATCTATCTATCTATCTATCTATCTAAAGAAATTAAGATCGGTGTAATGTTTGTTTATTTTTCTTATTGCCTCATAAATTTCAACTGCTGTGTCTGATGCCGTCACAGAAAGGACAGTCTGAAATTTATTTTTGAAGCATTTGTGGATCGAAATGAGAGAATTTGACTTTTTTCATTCATGAGTGAGATTTTATTCCGAACCCTGCCGCTTTCACACGAATTGTACTGAGCCTTTTGCCCAATAATGCCGCCCCAGCTACACCACTGACCAGAGGTGCAAACGTTTAGAACACTCATTACATGTCTGACCTCCAGGGAAACACCCCCGTTCCCCCCAATTTTGCATGTATTTTACCACCCTGGGCCCCTAGCAGAAAACCGACAATGCCACCCTTTAAAGTATATGAGCGCGCTTAACAATCCTGTTCATTACTGTTATTGGACTTCCTGCTTGTGGATTTGTCGGGCTAAGATCTTATTGGCCTGTCTAATAATGACGTCACGATTTGAAGATAACCCGCTCCGTTTCTTTGGTAGTCCAGAGGCTAAATGGTGAGTGCAAAACACGTTATGGGGTACACTTACATTTTCACACAGTGGTTTTTGCTGGATGAGTGACGTGCATGTGAATGAGAAGAAATAAAGCAGCCAGCCTCCGATGGCGCCGTCTGGCCGTCATGAATTTTCCAACCTGTGGGGGAAATAAAAAATGGGGGTGGTAAGTCGTGTCCAAAGCTGCACTTCACTCTGACAGCATTTATGTTACAAACCTCCGAGATATCGGAGCACAAGTGCGGTGAAGTCAAACTGAAACGTCTCAGAAAGGTTGTGGCTTTTTAAGATAAGGCTGCAGAGTAAGATTACATTTCTTGCACATTTCAAATCTTCCTGAAGCCGTCTGGGTCTAAATGACGCTTATCTTTTTCGTATAACTGTGATTATGGGCACTTTGAGGGCCTGTCAGTCAAAGCAGTTGTATTAATTATTCCTGGCAAGAGCAGGGCACCTGAACAATGTAGCTGGAGTTTTGAGCAGGTTGCTGATTTCACCTAACAGATGGTCAGTTCTTGTCTGTGTGTGTGGGGGGGGCTGGATTGTCCCCCTCTCCCAAACGCCGGTTGGCAGCCACAAACAACCTTTAGACACATTGAATAAAACAAGTGAATTCAATGTTTACTTGTATTTATAGGACATCATCTAATAACGTCATTGTGCGCTCAGCGACTCTCAATCTTTTTCTCCTTGTGAACCCCTTCAAAAAACCGGAATAAATTGGCGAACCCCCTGTGTGGTCATTACGATATACTACAGGTTTATCCTTGTACGATGGATGTTTTGTTTCAGGGTGTCTATGAAGAAGTGATGGTTTTAAACTGCTGTTGGCCAGGACTTCAATACAAATTACACAAAGCGGTTTAAGTTCTGACTCATCCCCGGTAAAATAAAAACCCATTCGTTAATAGTCGGTGTCATATTTTCGTTTCTCATAGATACACAGACACTTAATTAAGGTAGTAAAATGTATTATTACAAATGTTTGTAAGGCACCATCTGTTGGAATGACAGACATGGCAACTGGATGGACTCATAGATGCACAGACACTTAGTTAAGGTAGTAAAATGTATTATTACAAATGTTTGTAAGGCACCATCTGCTGGAATGATAAATGCAATGCATATGTCTCTGTTATATGGCATTTGGTGTGGGATCTGTAAAAGCAGTGTTAATGGTTGTGATGGGCCATCTGTTGGAATGATAAATGCAATGTGTATGTCTGATGTCCCAGGACATGTTTTCTCTCTGTTTTTTTTTTTTAAACATAGGTGGATAAATCAAGATTTTATTTTCATTTAAACAGGATGTATGGATGAAGGGGATATAATAAACATTCATTCATCCATCCATTATCCAACTCGCTATATCCTAACTACAGAGTCACAGGGCGGGCAATCAAATGACACCATTCGTTAATAGTCGCTGTCATATTTTCGTTTCTTCTCTTTTGTCTTACTGTGTTCGCCAATTATTTCCATGCTTTCAGTCTGGAGAGACGGTAGCTCACTACAGCTTTCAGTATCGTCACCCTCTGCTGGTACCAAATCAGGGACTGAAGTAGAAGAAGAGGCAATTGATTGCCCGCCCAGCTTTTTGTCAGACTTGATAAAGCTACCCGTTTTTAACCATCGTTCCATAATAAAATTACGGAGTAATACTTATTCACTTTCACTTTTGCGCACGTTTAAGTAAAAAGTCTTTATCGTAATTTATTTACACACACACTATACACTACCAATTTAATTTGTCTTATTAAAATAACTCGTGGTTCTTAAGCGCGTCGTACGATTCAATTCGACTTTACTCTCCCTTGTCTGACGTATTTGGGGTTCTCGGTTCGCTGAATTGGAAGTTTCCGGATCTTACGAGAATGTACGCGCACCGCCAGCAGCGTAGCGTCTCATCGCGTTACAGATACAGTTACCTGTTGCGACGGAATCTTCTGTCGCAATGCGTACGTGACTGAATTTGACATTTAATTGATTTGATCACCCATTTTTATTGTATTATTAATAGTACTGTGAATATATTTCCCTACATTTAATATTTCGCTATATTTTTTACGTTTGGGATTTAAAATTCTGCCGTTACAAAATTTTTTTCGCGAACCCCTTTTATAAAGAACGCGAACCAGGGGTTGGGTAACCACCGGTTGGGAATCACTGTGCTATAGCTGAACAGATTGCACGTACAGTAAGTTTTTCCATAATTTGCATTGAGATTAAGTGCTGGCAAATGAGAGAAGACACAACGGGCTCTACGTGCATTCAGTATGAAGACACAAACGGCGTGATATATAAACACGTCCTGCAAAAATTGGGGTTGTCGTCTGACTGTATTCCAACACCACAAAGATCGCAATCGCCCGTCTGCTTGAACTGAGACCCTCCTCGCTAGCGCCAGCGTGGCGCTCACTTGTGCTGACACACGCGGGGTACGCTCTGAACTGTACCTGAACAATTCGGAAGAGTTGCAATAACGGTGGCAGCTCCATTGACGTGATCTGTTTAGTAGCCTAACTCGGTCGATGTGTATGGGCTAACACGAAAATAATTCTGAGACACTCCGTTGGTTTAATTGTCATGAGGGTCCTCCCTCAACATGGGATGGGGGTCTTGTGCCTGAGCCTGATATGGGAGAACATGCAAGAAGCACACAAGTCAGTCAGCAGGCCTCCTGGAGTTGTAAGGTCTCAGCATCAACTGCTGCCCCTCCTGTTCATACCTCCACGAAATCGTTACTTTTATATTATATATTTAAAGGCCTGTACCAAATAGTTTGGAGTTCTTATATGTTAGGCTAGCTGTCCCCCGCGGCTCCGCCCACATAGTAGTGAAACAGGACAAACTTTAAAAATCAATAAAAAGAAATGTAGTTCCGTCCAAGCTGAAGGAACTGTAGGTGCGCTCCCATGTCAAACATTGGCACTGTATCTGATCGTGTTCAGCTCTGATGGGAGAGCTTCCCCCGCTTGGAGAGAAGAGCAGATGCCCTTAATATCTCTGCCTATCAGCAGCTACCCTCTAAAACAAAAATAGCTCTGATATCTCTCTCAAAACAGTTAAATGTTACTCCTTAACAATCTGTAGATGATAATGTCTGCTAAACAAACGGGTATCGCTAACTAAGCGGGGGCGAGGTGCACTCCAACACATGGCGCGAGGTAGAGTGACTCAAACGGAGGCTGGTGTGGGAGTGAGGAGGGACCCACCCCATCTGTCTCGGATTCGCACAAATAAAACAGTACCGCAAGAGAACTATGATACTGAATCTGTTAAGTTAACTTTTGTGAATTTCCCCTTGGGATTAATAAAGTATCTATCTATCTATTATATAGTGTCTTTCACATCTATCTATCTATCTATCTATCTATCTATCTATCTATCTATCTATCTATCAAGTAGTTCTCTCGTTCACTAGCTAAGCGGAGGTAAGCTACACACCCCGAAGCAGGCGTGTGAGTGAGGAGGGCCCAGCCTGCTGTGTGTCTCTCAGATTCGTGCAGATAAATCGGTACCGCAAGCGAACTGTGATACTTAGCTCGATGAGAGAAGTCGCAAAATCAACTGGAATGTTCAAGCAAATTATAGAAAATAACAGATCTAAATCTAAGTACTGTAGTTATCTTTTGGAAAGCAGACAGACAGACATTGAATTTTATATATATATATATATATATATATATATATATATATATATAATGTATATATATGTATATATATATATGTATATATATATATATATATATATATATATATATGTATATATATATATATATAGTTTTTAATTTAACTAATTGGGCATATTTTTTATGTAATTCAAAAGCATAATGAGGACAGTAGCGTTGTCTTATAGTGTTTTATCCTCTCAGTCCTTGCAGACAGGTAACTTTGCCATTGAGTTTTCCGCCATCTCCTCTCCAGAACATCACAGTAATTTGTGCTTATTCCTTTATGGATGCAATTTATTATTATAAATGTTTGTGAGGCACCATTTATTGGAATGACAAATTCAATGCAAACATCTCTGTTATAGGCCATTTGGTATGGGATTTGTAACAGCACTGTTAATGTCTGTTATGCACCATCTGTTAGAATGGGTAATGTAATTGTCATCTACTCTCCAGAACATCACAGTTGTTCGTGCTTATTGCTTCATGGATGCCGTCTCTGGAGTTCAAATCCTACGCCCAGGCGATGTCGATGTGGAATTTGTCTGTGCGGGTTTTCCTTGAAAACCCCCAAAGACACACAGGTTAGGCCTGAGTGTGGGAAATATCCATGAGTGGGCCACACAAGGACTGACAGCCTGGCCAGTGTTGGTTCAAACCCAGTGGTGCCACAATAGACACTATAAGATAGATAGGAAAGGCACTATATAATAGATAAATAGACAGATAGGAAAGGCGCTATATAATAGATAGATAGATGGAACTTTCTTTGTGACTTTTAACAGAAGGGTTTTAAATAAATAAATATAGAGATAGACAGACAGACACCCATTCGGGTCTGAACACACATCAGAATGACTACAAAAGAGGATAACATCTGACTTGGCGGTCACAGTCACAGTGAGCCACCATACAGGTGTGTAGCAAGGTCAATGACATAGTAACAATAATAATAAAACTTTATATTCTTTGATTTTATAGCACATTTCGTAGACCACAGCAGCATAAAGCACTTCATAAATATAAAGCAATAACAAAAACAGTGCTGTGAAAAAGTATTTGCCCCCTTGCCTGAATTCCTCGTTTTTTTTTTTTTGTTTTGTTTTGTTTTGTTTTTCACCAGGGTGCTATAGGTTTGGGTGCATTTTTTTTTCTCCCCTTCAATAAATCAAATGGTCATTAAAAACCGTGTGCCCTACTTACTCAAGTCTCCCTTTGTCATCTTCTTCTTTCGGCTGCTCCCGTTAGGGGTTGCCACAGCGGATCACCTTTATGTAAATTTCTATTGATGTCCGCATATTGATTTGGCAGATTTTGACACCAGATGTCCTTCCTGACATAAGAACCCCCCCCCCCCCCATTTTTGCAGGCTTGGGAGCGACACGAAGAAACACACTGGTTTGGGCATCCCCTGTGGCTGGGTTACTCAAGTCTCCCTTTGTATGAAACAAAAATTTGTTTGGGCCTCAGAGACAATGAAGTGTTATGAATAATCAAAAAATGAAGAGACATGTGTGTTCAGATAAATCTTATCCTGTATTCATAACTGCGTTGACGTGGTTGCCCTCCCTTACCAGACCACCCCGCTGCCTGTTGCCGCTCCCTTGTGCCCTCACAAGTGCCCGGCCTGGCACACTATGGCTTGTACTGGACTTGCTCCTGTCCTGCCCTGCCCTGTCTTGCCTGGTGAAGGGATAGGCTGTGGTTCCCCAAAAGCCCTAAGGGTGTATTAAACGAATACACGGATTGTTCCAGAACGGTGAAGCCTTTCAAGTTGTGTCGTAAACTTGCTTGATTTGTAACTTGCCTTGTCCAACACAAATATTTCAGTTTAAACGAGACCCGTCTGCTCCGACGGGATGACATGCTGCGTGTTCCCCTCTGCTTTTGGGAGCCCCTTTCGTTTTTCAAAAATAGCGCATGGCTCTGTTGAGATGTGACATCAGCTGGCCCGGCCGGCCGGCCTGCCTGTTAAATTTAACGTCCAACTATTTGAGCGCTCGTCTTGTTGAAAGGTGACACCCTTGTGCATTGCCAGCTCCTGCAGAGAGCGCCAGTCGAAAGGGACACCCAAGCCCTCCCCATCTATATATGGCTGCTTGACTGCTGCCTTTTCTTCACCTGTTGCCTGGTGCCAGTCTACTTCAAGAGGGAACATGGCCTTGCTTTACAGCTTGAGGTTAAATCCCCCCCTCACCCCCCACTCTGGCATTCCCTGCATGCCACACGAGGCAAACGGTTTATATCTGGCGAGTGCAACGCTCAATGTACACCAGACTCGGAGGACACCGCGGGCCGCGCTGCAATAAGGATGGTCAGACCCCTCTAAGTGTACCCCCCCCCACTGGGACACGACCCTAAATACATCGATCAGGCCATTGCTGTCACACAGTCCGGTGAAATTCTTCCTTGAATGTGCTAATCAGCATGCAGCTTGTCACCACACTGTGGACCCCCTCTTCTTGAGAAATCTCTGAACACTTTTGATGCTCTGCTAATGCAATTAAAACCCAACAAGACATCAAAGCATCAAATTAAAAAAATAAATAAAAAAATACTCCTCGTTGTGCACCGTATCTGTCAAAAGAATCAATCGACTATCAGTCGTCAAATCAAGGTTACGAGTTTCATAATTCTGTAAGTGCGGCTTTGTAAAAATGCAGACGTGTGTCCAGAGTTACTTTTGACGCTCTCTGGATTTTTCTCTTAACTGCTCGCACTGTTTTGTCTTTTAAAATGATATACGGTAGGGGATAATCGAACATTTTTGGGATAGTTAGTTGCACCTTTATTTTTGATGATATATTTTGAATACTGTGAAAAAAAAAATTTTTCCAAGGAAAAGATCAAAGCCTGCAGTAGCAAACTGGACAATCACAAACTTCAAAGAAATAAAATGAGGATCACCGGAGGCTGCTGGCCTTCCACCCGCATGCGACATTTTATGGACATGGATACGACTCTCCATTACCAACACCAATCACATTGGCGTGTGCTGTGACAACATGATGTTCAGTTCTGTGAAGCCCCGGGACTGCCTGCCAATACTGGGAGAGGAATGGGGGTGCAGGGATCATCCTATGGGCACAAGAGTGAAGGTGGTGGGATGGTAGAGACGGGCTGAAGAGACCATCCTAGAGGTTGACCCACTCTTGCTGGTGTCTTGGCTCCCAATGAACAAACCTGATGGGTGATCTGGGGTTGGAGAAGGAACAGAAAAAAGCACCGAGGCTTAGTGAGGACCAAGTCAAGTTGTGGAGCCTGCACTGGTACAGCGCGTTGCTGCACCCACTACATGACGAAACAACTCGGGATCCCGGTTGGCAACCCCTCAGGCAGACACGTGGTCCAGGCCCACCCTCCGGAAATGACCCTCTATCTGCCGCAAGCCAGGTGTTATGTGGGTGACCCCCTTGGCCTGGTCCAGCCACTCGGGTCCCCACCAATGAGGATCTTACAAGCTGGATCACCCTCAGGGAAACGCGCCACATGGCCGTAGTGCTGTAATTGACGCTCCCTCACAATGCAGGTCATGTACCTCATTCGGGACTCCATGAGCAACACAAAGTCCAACCTGCAGGACCCAAGGATTCTCCGAAGAGACACACATGAAGGAGTCCAGTCTTCATCTCCGGTCACTGGAGAGCGTCCATGTCTCACAAACAGGTAGCACCAGGACTCTAAAGACTTGGACCTTCGTCCTTTTGCAGATATTGGGGGTGCCACACCCCCCTTTCCAGTGACCTCATGACCCCCCCCCCCATGCTCTCCCAATCTGTCTACTGACTTCATAGGAAGAGTCACCAGAGAGATGAATGTCACTGCCAAGGTAAGTAAACCTCTCAATGACGAGGTCGACACTCTCTCTGCAGACAGACACACTGCTGATGGCCGTGCCCAAGAGGTCATTAAAGGCCTGGCTCTTTGGTTTTGATCAGGACCCTCGCCAGCCCAGACACTTGGACTCCTCACTCAGTCTCTCGAGACCCCTGACCGGAGCCTCCATTGACTCCTCGAAGATCACGCCATCATCAGCAAAGTCAAGACCAGTGAATCTTTCTTCACCAACAGATGCCCCACAGCCGCTGGACCCCACGACAATGCCTAACACCCAGTCCATGCCAGCATTGAACAGAGTAGGAGCAGAACACACCACTGATGGACCCCAGAATCAACTGTGAAAAACACAGAGGGTCTGCCACCACTCTGCACAGCACTCCCAGTACCAGTGGACAGGCCGGCCATGATATCTAGCAACCTCAAGGGGATCGCGTGAACCCTCAGGATGTCCCGCAGGGCAGCTCGACCAACTGAGATTTAATTCCTGTATTTGTTTACGTTCCTTTGGATTATTTATTAACTGATTTTATTGTCACTTGTTTTTATCGTGGTACTGTAGCTTTTATTTGTTTACAGTATTAAAGAATTTTGAAAGAGCTGCCCCACACGTTATTTCACGGACACCGAACGTTTGAGATGAAGTGCACTCGGCACTTGTTTCGCACCGCCCGTCCTGGTCATATGACTATTGATGGCCGAGCTCAAGGAGGTGACGTCAGCTGCAGGCAACCTGAGCGAAGGTTGTGACCATCCAATTACCACACAACGGGTTAAAAGGTCACCCTTGGGATCATTTCCATATCCGAGTTGATGGATTTTTCTAAATCTTTTTGCTCAAAGTCCTCACTGTTGTTTTTGACTCCTGCCTGATATGTTGACCCTGATTTTTTCTTTTTTGGTTTGGTTCGCTCCATACATCCAGGGCTTCTTCTCTGGCTTATGGTCTCTTTCTTTTCTTGTTGATGCTGGGAGAACAGGCAGACTCCACGCCAGGAGGACTCAGGATGTGAACCCCAGCCTCCTCACCGTGTGCCATTGTGCTGCCCTGCAAATTAAACATCCAGAGCCCTCCATCATGTTTGGGACAAAAACACGTTTGTTCCTTGATTTTCCATTCTATGACTCTCCGTTACCGAAATTGATGACATTAAACTGGGCTGTGACAACATGGTGTCCAGTTCTATGAACCTCAGGGACTTGGTATGTCATGCCTGCCATTACAGTAGTTTTGCCAATACAGGGCCCTCCATCATGTTTGGGACAAAGACACCTTCTCCCTTGATTTGCCCCTCGGCTCCACCATTTAAAATCGATCCCTGTGCACTCCGCAAGAACGACCGTACCCCCATTCCTCTCGCTCAATGCGGGGTCAAATCCCAAGCGCCAAGCCTCCTAGTTATTGTACCGGCTTGCCGGCCTGATCTTCAAACCATAACTGTCATCCTTAAGAGTTTCCTTTCTGCTCTCAATCTTTTCTTTCCGGGTGTTTCCTGTTGAGGGTGCAGGTGCTTTGCCTTAATGACCCGTGGAGTGTCCATCAGGAGCAGCAGCGCCGATCGCACCTCACGTTAACAAGCAGTCGGCTCGCTTCCTCACTGGACACCCCACTAGCCTGAGCTGCACAGTTTATATTTTAAAATCCTGCACCTCCACGGACCCCTTACTTGTGTCACCTCAGACACGCCCCTGTCAACACGGGACTTCCCTTAACGATGGGAAAGACATAATGGTGGCGATTGTAAATTAACAACTTTATATTATTTAACTAATTTTAAATTATAATTCTAGGGTCCAGAAAACCTGCAAAAATTAAATACATGAATCCACTCATAACACGACTAAGCATTTGTGTGTGTTTCATGGAGATAACTTTGTGCTTTTTATCTAAGCTTTCAAGATTTACCTCGTCATCGTTATCATCATCATCATCGTTATCATTTCCACACGTTCTGTTATTTAAGATTCGACTTGCTAATAGCCGCACTGGTAGCTGCTTGACTTTAACCAGTCCGTGTTGTTTGGCCCATCTGTTTTGTTTTTTTTTTTAAATGTCATTATTAAGATACAATTAAGGGAGCAAATACTACAGAGAATTACATTAATAGGAAAAAAAATCATACAAAAAGAATTAAGAAATTAAAATTATGCCAAAAGTACAAATATTTCTACATTTCTTGTCAATGTAAATGTTGTGCT